>NC_134491.1:28095649-28395649 GCF_040206685.1 Ascaphus truei
CTGCACACACACTGCTCATTGCTCACACTGCACACACTGACACACTGCACACACACTGCACACACACTGCTCATTGGACACACTGCACACACACTGCACACTGCACACACACTGCTCATTGGACACACTGCACACACACTGCACACTGCACACACACTGCACTGCACACTGCACACACACTGCACACACACTGCACACACACTGCTCATTGCTGACACTGCACACACTGACACACTGCACACACACTGCACACTGCACACACACTGCTCATTGCTCACACTGCACACACTGACACACTGCACACACACTGCACACACACTGCTCATTGGACACACTGCACACACACTGCACACTGCACACACACTGCTCATTGCTCACACTGCACACACTGACACACTCACACACACTCGCACACACCCACGCACACTTACAGACACTCACACACACTTACAGACACTCACACACACTCACACACACTTACAGACACTCACACACACTCACACACACTTACAGACACTCACACACACTCACACACACTCCCACACACTCACACACACTTAGACACTCACACACACTCACACACACTTACAGACACTCACACACACTCACACACACTTACAGACACTCACAGACACTCACACACACTTACACACACACACACTCACAGACACTTACACACACTCACAGACACTTACACACACTCACACCCACATACACACACCCATATACACACACACACTTTCTCTCCCATATATACATACACACACACACTCTCTCACTCTACACAGACGGGGGGTGGGTTCGGAGCAGAGGAAAGGCCGCGACCAGCACCACCACCCGCTCCCCCCCCTCCTCCCGCGCAGGCAGCGGGAGCACCGGGGACAGCGGTGGGGAGAAGAAACCCCCCGCTACCACCTCCATGCAGGCAGCGGGATCTGAGGTAAGCGGCGACCTGAGGGACATCCCCGCTCCATCTCCTGCCCCGCGGCCTGTCCGCGGTGACAGGGGGAAGCGGGGACAGGTGAGGGACATCCCGCTCCCATCTCCTGCCCCGCGGCCTGTCCCGCGGTGACAGGGGGAAGCGGGACAGGAGGGACATCCCCGCTCCATCTCCTGCCCCGCGGCCTGTCCCGCGGTGACAGGGGGAAGCGGGGACAGGAGGGACATCCCCGCTCCCATCTCCTGCCCCGCGGCCTGTCCCGCGGTGACAGGGGGAAGCGGGGAGCGGAGGGACATGCCGCTCCCATCTCCTGTCCGCGGGATGAATATGCGCTAAAGCGCGGCGGCCATTTTTTTTCTCGCGACCCCGTTAGTAACGCGGTGGTCTCGGGTGGACCCCGAGACCCGCGTTATAACGGGGTTTAGCTGTATATATTATACATACACACATAGATATTATACACATACATTTATATGTGTGTGTGTGGTCTTTCCTTTGTGTATGTAGTGGTGACCTGCGTGTCTGTGTGTTTATTTGCATAGTTGTGAAGTGTTTTTCGTAGTAACCTGTTGACGCTGTGACCCTCAGAGGAGGACGTGGAGAACTTCGATGTGGGGAGCCTCTCAGAGGATGCTTTGCGCAGTATCGAGGCCGATAGCTTCTGGTGTATGAGCAAACTGCTGGATGGGATTCAGGTGACGGGACCCTAGCTCACTGGGCAAGCGCACAACCGGGAGACACACAACGCACTAGGCATGAGCACAGCCTGGGACACACAACGCGCTGGGCACGCGCACACCCGAGAGACACACACATAGCCGGGGGGGAGACACACACAGAGCCGGGGGGGGGGGAGACACACACTGAGCCGGGGGGGAGACACACACAGAGCCGGGGAGGGGGGGAGAGACACACAGCCGGGGGGGAGACACACACAGAGCCGGGGGGTGGGGGGAGACACACACAGAGCCGGGGGGGAGACAAACACAGAGCCAGGGAGGGGGGGGCGGGAGACACACACAGAGCCGGGGAGGGGGGGGGGAGACACACACAGAGCCGGGGAGGGGGGGGGGAGACACACACAGGGGAGGGGGGGGGAGACACACACAGAGCCGGGGGGGGAGACACACAGAGCCAGGGGGGGGGGGAGAGAAACACAGAGCCGGGGGGGGGGGAGGGGGAGACACACACACAGCCGGGGGGGGGGGAGAGACGTGCAACTCACTGGGCTCGCGCACAGCCGCGGGGGTCGCACAACTCGGGCAGAGCAGTGGACACAAAACTCATTAGGCTCACGCACAGCCGTGGGGTACGCAACTGGCCGGCTCGCGCACAGAGTGGAGGAGACACTCGGCTCACTGGACTTGCCCTTGTACACTATATATATATACATACATATACACACACACACACACACACACACACACACACACACACACACATACACACTGCACATATTGTTTCGCTGCTTCTACTCAACTACTGTATATTCTTACTAGCTGTCCATACACTGTTTACACACTAAACACACAATCAACTCTTGCTAATACTTTGCATATGTAGGTGGTGCAGGTCCCCCTGCGACATGCGTAGCCTGTAATCTCCTGTCTCGTCTTTCTCAGGATAACTACACGTTTGCTCAGCCCGGGATTCAGAAAAAGGTTAAGGCCCTGGAGGAGCTCGTTAGTCGAATCGATGGTTAGTCCAAAGTAGGAGTAACTGTTTTAATCTGCATTCTTGCTCTTCTATCCAGTTTTTGATGCTCCCCACTCTACCTTCTTTGCCCTCCTATAACCCCACCCTCCCCCTCCATCACTTTTTCATTCTCTCCCCTTTTTTATCATTCACTATAGCCTTACCTCTCCCCCCCACCGCTCCCTCTCCCACCCCCCACCGCTCCCTCTCCCACCCCCCACCGCTCCCTCTCCCACCCCCCACCGCTCCCTCTCCCACCCCCCACCGCTCCCTCTCCCACCCCCCACCGCTCCCTCCCCCACCCCCCCACCGCTCCCTCCCCCACCCCCCACCGCTCCCTCTCCCACCCCCCACCGCTCCCTCTCCCACCCCCCACCGCTCCCTCTCCCACCCCCCACCGCTCCCTCTCCCACCCCCCACCGCTCCCTCTCCCACCCCCCACCGCTCCCTCCCTCACCCCCCACCGCTCCCTCTCCCACCCCCCACCGCTCCCTCTCCCACCCCCCACCGCTCCCTCTCCCACCCCCCACCCCTCCCTCTCCCACCCCCCACCCCTCCCTCTCCCACCCGCTCCCTCTCCCACCCCCCACCCGCTTCCTCTCCCACCCCCCACCCGCTCCCTCTCCCACCCCCCACCCGCTCCCTCTCCCACCCCCCACCCGCTCCCTCTCCCACCCCCCACCCGCTCCCTCTCCCACCCGCTCCCTCTCCCACCCCCCACCCGCTCCCTCTCCCACCCCCCACCCGCTCCCTCTCCCACCCCCCACCGCTCCCTCCCCCCACTGCTCCCACTAATACCCACCCCCACCGCTCCCACTCCCACCACCCATCGCTCCCTCTCTCCCTCACACCTCTTTACTGTCTCTCCCAGACCAGGTGCACAATCACTTTCGGAGATATGAAGTGGAATATCTGCAGTTCGCCTTCCGCTGGATGAATAACCTTCTAATGAGGGAGCTCCCTTTACGCTGTACCATTCGGTTGTGGGACACGTACCAGGTGCATACCAGCAAAGCAGCGGTTTATATTGTACACTCTAACCAATGTATATTTTGCATAAACGTATATGTGTATGTATATACAGTTAGGTCCGGAAATAATTGGACACTGATACAAGTTTTGTTATTCCGGCTGTGTACCAAAATAATTTCACGTTACAGTTAAATAATGAATATGGACTTAAAGTGCAGTCTATCAGCTTTAATTTGACGGTATTCACATCCAAATTGGAGGAAGAGTTTAGGAATTACATCTCTTTAATATGTAGCCCCCTCTTTTTCAAGGGACCAAAAGTAATTGGACAATTGACTCAAAAGCTGTTTCATGGACAGGTGTGGGCTATTCCTTTGTTATTTCATAATCAATTAAGCAGGTAAAAGGTCTGGAGTTGATTCCAGGTGTGGCATTCGCATTTGGAAGCTTTTGCTGCAAACCCACAACATGCGGTCCAAGGAGCTCTCAATGCAAGTGAAACAGGGCATCCTTAGGCTGCAAAAAAAAAGAAAATCCATCAGAGAGATAGCAGGAACATTAGGAGTGGCCAAATCAACAGTTTGGTACATTCTGAGAAAAAAAGAACGCACTGGTGAGCTCTGCAACACAAAAAGGCCTGCAAGTCCACGGAAGACAACAGTGGTGGATGATCGTAGGATCATTTCCATGGTAAAGAAAAACCCCTTCACAACATCCAGCCCAGTGAAGAACACTCTCCAGGAGGTAGGCATATCATTATCCAAGTCTACCATAAAGAGAAGACTTCACGAGAGCAAATACAGAGGGTTCACCACACGGTGCAAACGATTCATAAGCCTCAAGAATAGAAAGTCCAGATTAGACTTTGCCAAACAATATCTAAAAAAGCCAGCCCAGTTCTGGAACAGCATTCTTTGGACAGATGAAACTAAGATCAACCTGTACCAGAATGATGGGAAGAAAAAAGAATGGAGAAGGCTTGGAACGGTTCATGATCCGAAGCATACCACATCATCTGTAAAACACGGTAGTGGCAGTGTGATGGCATGGGCATGCATGGCTTACAATGGCACTGGGTCACTAGTGTCTATTGATGATAAGACAGAAGCAGCCGGATTAATTCTGAAGTGTATAGGGATATATTGTCTGCTCAGATTCGGCCAAATTCAGGGAAGTTGATTGGACGGCGCTTCACTTTACAGATGGATAATGACCCAAAACATACTGCGAAAGCAACCCAGGAGTTTTTTTAAGGCAAAGAAGTGGAATATTCTGCAATGGCCGAGTCAATCACCTGATCTCAACCCGATCAAGCATGCATTTCACTTGCTGAAGACAAAACTTAAGGCAGAAAGACCCACGAACAAACAGCTGCAGTAAAGGCCTGGCAAAGCATCACAAAGGAGGAAACCCAGCATTTGGTGATGTCCATGCGCTCCAGACTTCAAGCAGTCTTTGCCTGCAAAGGATTCTCGACAAAGTATTAAAAATGAACATTTTATTTATGATTGTGTTAATTTGTCCAATTACATTTGAGCCCCTGAAATAAGGGGACTGTGTATGAAAATGGTTGCAATTCCTAAATGTTTCATACGATATTTTTGTTCAACCCCTTGAATTAAAGCTGAAAGTCTGCATTTCTATTGCATCTCGGTTGTTTCATTTCAAATCCATTGTGGTGGCGTACAGAGCCAAAATTAGGAAAATTGTGTCAGCGTCCAATTATTTCCGGACCTAACTGTGTGTGTGTGTGTGTTCGCTCTCCCTCCCCATCCCCTTTTTGTGCTGCCCCTCTGCCCTGCTGTTCTCCCCCCCTGCTGCTGTTCTTCCCCCCCCCCCTGCTGCTTCTCTTCCCCCCGCCCCCTCTGCTGCTGCTGCTCTTTCCCTCAACCCCCCCCCCCCTCCCTCTATGGTGTTATCCCTTGCCGCGCTCTAACCTTCCCCACTCACTCTCTTCCTCTCAAAGGCGGAGTCTGAAGGATTTTCTCACTTTCACCTCTATGTCTGTGCTGCTTTTCTTATCAAATGGCGGAAAGAGATTCTGGATGAAGAGGATTTCCAGGTAATCTCACACACTCCCATATTGGACTGACCCTTTAAAAAATGAAATACTTCACTGTCAGTAGGTCACTTTGCTCCTACACGGGACTGACTATTAAACCCGCTAAACACATCACTGTCCTTTTTGCTTTCGTTATTTCTATACAAACGTCCCTCTTAGGTTCCTAAATGGGACTGACACTTTCACTGTCACAGAGTCTCACACCTGTCTCTGCTTTTCAGGGGCTACTCATGTTGCTACAGAACTTGCCTACGATCCACTGGGGCAACGAGGAAATCGGCCTGCTCCTGGCAGAAGCGTACAGACTGAAATACATGTTTGCCGATGCTCCCAACCATTACCGCCGATAGATGACAATCACTGTGGCCTAACACTCCAGAAAACCCTCCCCTTACCAGGAGGAGAGACAAGTCCACTCCGTGCCATTGTCAAGATGCCAGAGGCAGCTATTCACTTGACCAGTGCCCTCCAGCCATTTCACGCTACGTCTACCCTCCATTAATCTGACCTAGCGGGGTACCTTTTTGGGCATCTGCTAAAGGGGTACATAAAATGGCACCTGGGCATCTTAATATGTACAAACCCCCTCCTCTTCGAAAGACTAATTGCCACCGCTTGGCATCAAACCGTGCACAGAGCAATGCCACTGACCCTTCCACTACTGGCATTGTGTGTATATAGACGGGTCTTTATATGGATAAAGGTGTATATTATTGGGATTTTTCGTTTGTAAAATGTGCTTCTATTTATCTTGCAGGCCAATTCATTTTTCAGCTCTTAATGTCATATTTGTGTTGGAGGGGCAGAAATATATATATATGTATATTTTTAAAATAACTCTGTAACAGGTTTATTCACCTTTTAGAAGTGGAAATTTCAACTTCTGTATTGTAAAAAAATAGGATTGCTTTTTAACCATTGTACTGTTAATGTGTCACAGTCATTAGATCACTTGACGCCTACATAGAAATGAGGATGCCATGAAATGCATCACTGTCATTAGGCCATTTTGCTGCTAAGTGGAACTGACCCTTTAAGTTATTGAACAGGTCAGTGTCATTTAAGTCACTCTGGTCCAATGTGAGACTGGCCCTTTAACCCATAAAACCTTTGTGTGCTATATTGGCAATGGCACCAGAGTATCACGGCCCCTCCGGCAAGTCTTGATTATGTGGTCGCTACTCGATGGGTTAAACATGTCGCGGTCATTCAGTCACTTTGCTCCAAAGTTGGACTGACCCTGTACAAATCATGTTGTTAATCTTTTTTGGGGCTGAATAACTCCTGTTTGTCCTTGTTTGAACTTGAATTGAAGAACTCTTTTGCTGCCAGAAACAGACATTTCTAGTATCAGGGAAAGGGTTCAAATACAAACTTTTAGTGCTTTAAAAGGTCGGCAGTAGTGGCAAAGTGACCTAATGACCATAACATGTTCAATGGGTTAGTGGATCAGACCCACTTAAAAGCAAAGTGACCTTAATGATAGCGATATTTTTAATGGGTTCATCCTCAAATACATTTGATTTTATTATGAGGTGCTTCTTGAATCATAAAGTTAGAGGGTGAAAACCTGCATCAAGTTAATGAAAAGGTGAAAAAAAAACACTTGATTTCGATAGTATTTCTTTGTGATAAACCTGCTACTGATTTTGACATTGAAAAAAGAATCTGCCTTATATTTTTTTAATCGGTCCCTTCGTTGTCAAAAGATTTTTGTACATTGTGCCGTTGTAAATTCATTATATGGCGATTTAAGTTCTTTTTTTCTTTAATGCTCTAATTTAATTTTGAGGTTCTGTCTGTTTTTTGTTACGGGGTGAGGGTAATCTACAATGGGAGAAAAGGTTCAAATGTCTCAGAAAAATCTGCATAAGTAAGTTTACAGCACACCCTCCGCTCGTGAGAGGGGAAGGATTTCTGGGGGGGTGGGGAAATTGAAAATGAGGAGGATGAGGGAAGAGAAGGGTAGAGTGGTGGGAGAGGAGTAGATGTGTGAAATGGGAAGTGGAGAGAGGAATGGGATGAGAGAGCTGTAGGAAAATTGAAGAATGTAAATCTACACCATGCTGGAGCTAATTTCATGCAGGCTTTTCCAGTGGCAATTGTCCACCTGTTCAGATTTATCTCCAGGATGTTCCACCCAGAGGTGCAAACTATCACTACCAGAAAGGGCCTTCAGCCTCCTACAGAGTTGGATGGGTGGTTGGTGTCGATGTATCGCACTCCAAACAAACGACTTCATTGTATATTTTGGGTGTAGGCTGGCTGGAAGCTAGCAGGTATCAATCATTAAGGAAAAAAGGCAGGCACTCATCTTGCCATTTAAGAAAATGTATTTGGATGTTTCGGCTCCCGCTAGAACCTTTCCCAAGAAGCACAAGAACATAGTGAAGGGAAACACTCAAACCCCAGTGGAAAATGGTACGAAAGATATTTGAATAATATGATGATGTCATAGTGACCAGAATACTAACACGTGTGACAACCACTAGCCCCACACATCAAAAGTATGGACAGAAATGAAGCTACTGTAGCAGAAAACTAGAAGCCACATGATGTAGCAACACGAATATGGACGTATTGTATGGATTATATTAGTAATGAAATAGGTTTTAAAAAAATGCGCAAAGAAACATTGTCTATAAGGCTGCTGCCGCTGAGCGTGTTCATGCTCGAGAGCGGTGACGTCAGTAACATGAGCGCAAGCTGTCCTGCAAAATTTTGCAAGCGTGAGCTGGGGGGGGGCGTGGCTGTACATTGACTGGCGCTGATTGGTTGGTGAAGGGTAATGTGACCCTTCAACGCTCGAAAATCAATTTGATCTGTCTCCACATGCGTCAAGCTTGGGAGAGCGTAGGAGCATGAGCTCGAGCCGCGTGGCCGTACAGATTGATTTTAAATGAAGTGAGTGTGCTCGTCCATGCTTACTGATTGCGTGCTGAGGCGCGCGGAGGCTGAAGGAAAGCGGGTGGTTTACCTCAATATCTTTGGACATTAAGGGATGCAGAAGCTAGGACCGAGATATTTATGCTAATGAGTTACTAAGGGTTCGGTTCATGGCTGGCTCTAGTTTCTCTAGCTACTTTCTTATTGGGTCCATCTTTCCCTGTCAGTTCAGTCCCTCATTGTACACAATAGGCGATTGTTATTTGCCCAAGAACTTATAACCTGATTTGCTGCGGATTTAGAACCATCTTTTGGACTTCATATATGTCATATACTTTTCATTTTTGGGTCTCTCAGATAATTTCTCAGAGTCTCTGTATCGCTATTTTTGGAGCTGGGAGTAGTTACCTATACAAGATTACATTCTCCCTTAACCCGATTTTTGCTCCATTTTTATTGCTATTCATTTGTTAGTTTTTTGTGTTTTCCTTGAGCTTATATTGGGTTTTGCATATATCATGAATACAATTGAGATTAAACCCTCAGACAATAATAATAATAATAATAGCATGTTCTTGTATCGCGCTGCTAGTTTTACGCAGCGCTTTACAGAGACATTTTGCAAGCACAGGTCCCTGCCCCGTAGAGCTTACAATCTATGTATTTGGTGCCTGAGGCACAGGGAGATAAAGTGACTTGCCCAAGGTCACAAGGAGCCGGCACCGGGAACTTAGTACTATGGCACAAACAACTGTATGAAAGGGAAACAGAACACCTGCTTAGAGATAAGTCATATTAGCAAGAAGCCTGGAAACTTTCCTTCTGTAGCACTTGCCGCATCACCTCAGCATCCGCCTATTGCAACTTGGCCTCTTGCAGAGTCTATGCCACAGGAATTGTGTGATGTCACAGACTCTAATAACAAACTTAACATATACATAATACACAGTGCAGTCCATTGCAATGTGCTGTTAAGGTTAGGTATATTTATAGAGTCTGTTTGTTTAACCCAAGCCTGTGGTGTAGAAGTAGAGAATGGTACCTGTATATAAAAGGTCCTGGGTTTGATTCCTGTATGATATTTTATAATCTAGAAATTATAAATGATACCATAAGTAAAATAACAAATTATACAATTATAATAATAATTTTATTTTTTTTATCATTTATAAATGATACCATATCATACAGGAATCGAACCCAGGACTTTTATATACTGGTATACTGGCCATTCTCTACCTCTACACCACAGGGACGGTGTGATATCACAGACTCTAGAAACAAACAAAACATTTACATTTACACTGTGCACTCTGGCATGTAGAGGATAAATATATTTATAGGGTCAGTCTTGTAACACCAAGCCTGTGGTGTAGAGGTAATGTATTGGTACCAGTATATGAAACGGTCCCGAGTTTGATCCCTGCATGTGTATTATATAAAATGTATTCATGTTCAATTCCCACATGGTGCGTGTGTGTATGTGTCTGTTAGCAATAAAGCATTGATTTGAATGATTTGAATGTTAAAAAAAAAAAAAGTGTATGGGGATGTGTGTTGTGTCATGTGATCCTCTGTGACGCTGCATAATATATATTTAAATATATCCTTTTGTGTTGGTCACTGTGGTGGGCTACTTGGATGCATTTATGTTTATTTCAGTTAGTCCATTTTGTCCTAGAGAAAACAACATATTTCATTTTTTTTTTGAGGACATATTACATGGTCAGTTTGATATATGTGTGCGACACAATTTTGTACATGCATACATTTAGAATGTCTAACTTTGTACTAGGTAAAAGATCTATATAAGGACTGGTATAGACATTGTAGCTATAAGGGAAAGTAAAATAGATTTCTAGAGAGACTGGGCTATGGGGAAGAGAAAGTAATTAATTTTTCTAAGGAGGGGGGTAAGGAGGTCTCTATACAAATTGTGTCTATAGGAGCTACATGGGATTTCAATAGGGATGGCAGCTATATGGGGAAGTAAAGTGGTTTGTGGTCACAGGAGAAATAGAGGGGATTTCTTGGGGACTTGGGCTAGAGGTGAGTAAAGAAAATTTGTATAGGGACTGAGGCTATATGGGAAGCAAGGTACATTTCTATAAGAACTGGGGCTATAAAGGGATTCAAAGTTCAACAATTCAACAGATGAACATTATAACATTTATTTCTCAGCGAGAAAATAGAACTTCAGACAAGAGATTATAAGGAGTTTAAATGTTACATTTTCTTTACAAGCATAAATCCTCTGTTCATTAAACACACAGCTTCTAGAAAGCAAATAGATTCACTTCCTGCAATAAATTAACACACTCTGTGCATTGTAGGACACAAACGTGGATAGGATCCATTTACGCCCTCTTTAAAATAAATTGGAAAATGGTGCATCGCATCAGCTACAGAACTGCAGCAAGATTATTATGCCAGAACAATTCTTTTATGGCCCATTATTCGTATTTATGGGTTTCGTGTTATAGGATATATTTTTAAAAGGATGTGTGATGCACACATATAAATCTAAAAAGCTGTTTGTTAAAAAATAACTTAAAACAAAACAGGATTTTCAAAACAGTAATACACCGGATTACAGAAATTCAACATCTTCGGTTCTACCAGGATGAAAAAAAAAAAAATATTATATATATATATCTTTAATAAATGAAAAGGCCTTCATACAAAGGATACAATACTCTGACTTATACAATAATACCACCCAGGCAGGAACATATGTAGAACAATAAATTTACAAATATCTACAAAGACTAATAATATATGGGCTATTCCTTTTGTAGGGTCATTTCCTTTTTCACTGCACCCGATCAAATGTTTTGACTTATCTATACCACTACGTAATAATAATAATAATAATAATCATAATAAACAGCAGGCACTTAAAAAAAGAATGTAATAAATGTAAAGGTTTAAGTGGTTTCTCTTCCGATTGAAACTAAAATAACTGGATCGTCCTAAAAATATCCCCATAAAAAAAAGACAACTTGTTGGCGTTAAGATGTGTGATTAAAGAATCGTCAACTGACCTATTTATAGGGTAAGAAAATGGGGATGCAAAAGCGTGCAGCAACGCTGAAATGTCTCAAAAGAATCCAGCCTCATTTCTCTCTCCCCGCTAGTATTCCTCTCCCTCTTTACTATTCTCTCTACCTCACTAGTGTTCCTCTCCCCTGCTCTTCCAGTGATTTAGGACATCCTTTCAAAGCGCTGTGCAACGCAAAATAATAAAATAAAAAATTAAATCAAGATATAAAAATCAGGCCACTAGCCTTTTCTTCCCCAATACATACAGTATATATACACATACATAGTGTGTGTGTGTGTATATACATAAACACACTAAATTAATCATTTAAACAATTGAGATGATTACCTGCACCAGAACTAAAGAGTAGGGAATAAAAGTAAAAATATGACTTTATAGGAACATTAGTCACACTCAGACCAGACGTTTTGGTTTCCAAGGGGACCTTCAACACGTCGGTTCTGGGTGGGACTAATGTTTCAATAAAGTTATATATTTTTACCTTTATTCCCTTCTCTTTAGTTCTGGTGCCGTTAATCACCTACACTTTGGAATAACAATATAGTATCTGCATTTTCATTACCGTGCACAGACTGGCCCACAGGGCCCTACCTTGCAATGAGTGTGGCGTGTCCATGTATATACACATACAGTATGTGTGTCCATGTATATACACATACGTGTGTGTGTGTGTATATATATATATATATATATATATATATATATATATATATATATATATATATACATATACATACATACATTTTTATCTATAAATATATATATATATATATTTATCTATAATTATATATATATATAGATTTTTTATCTAGCTATATATATATATATATATATATATATATATATATATATATATATATATATATATATATACACACACACACACACACACATATACACACACACACACACACACACGTCAAAATGGATTTGAAGCAAAAGGTGGCACTGTGTGCTCATTTGCATGTCATTTCACAGAATCCCTTGCTGCAGTGGAAGAACTGTATGCTGGGCCATAATGTTGAAAGGCAGGGTTGAAGACCTGTCTAAGACATGCAAATGAGCACACAGTAATATTTCCATTTGAGAGATACATATATATATGTATAATATATATATATATATATATATATATATATATATATATATATATATATATATTATACATATATATATAATATATTCACACATGTCTTAGACAGGTCTGCAACCCTGCCTTTCAACCACTATCACCTCGCATACAGTGTTCCCACTGCAGCAAGGGATTCTGGTAAATGACATGCAATTGAGCACACGTGTCACCTTTTGCCTGGAATATCCATTCACATGGAGCCCATTGCTGATGCATCGCCACTGATGATACCCTTCAAGATTGAAACATGTCTGTGAGTGGTTTGTACTTGCTTTGCTAGTCCCATGCTGTGTTTAAAAGCTGTGTGAACGGCAATGCATCAGCTTAAATGGGCTCCATGTGAATGGATATTCCAGGCAAAAGGCGACACGTGTGCTCATTTGCATGTCATTTCCCAGAATCCCTTGCTGCAGTGGGAGCACTGTATGCAAGGTGATAATGGTTGAAAGGCAGGGTTGCAGACCTAAGACATGTGAATGTGCTCACAAGTGATATTCTTTATTGGCTATATGCCAACGGTGGAGTTTTTCTGTGGCCTTTTTCACCCACCATAACTTAACAAAAAAAAAATATATATAAATATATATACATATATACACACACACACTAAAATATATATAATGCGGCGCAAGGTGGTCATCAGACAGAAATTGTGCATGATCTCTTACTCCTGCAACGGGAAATGGATTAAAAATGATGTAGTACGAAGCTGTGGTGTAATTTTGGCACACAGGTAAGCTCCGACGCTAGTTATACTTTACAAGTCCTTAAGGAGGAGTCAGAAGGCCGAGACTGACAGAAGGACTTGGGATTTCAGAGTCACCTCCCCGCATCGCTGTCTGCTGCTATGTGTCAGCTTCCCAAGGGGCTCTGCATTGGCACACAGTGGAGAGTGCACGTTAACAGCAGAGGGGAGCAGGCAGGGGGTGGGCAGAGACACTACAAGTAGTTAGGGCTGATAAAGGGATGGGAGCTTCTGATGCGGCTCCGGTGGATCATGGCGCGGTCGTAAGCCACCTGAACAGACTTGCGGATGCTGGTTTTCCGACCCTCCAGCATCTTAAGTTTGTCCACGGTATCGTCAGCGCCCAGAGGTAAAACCTTGTCACGGGGAAGCCATTGCCTGCAGGAGAGAACATGGGATGAGAGAGAGAAACACTGCCTGCAAGAGAGAGAGGGGTGAGAGAGAGGGACAGAGACGCTGCCTGCAGAAGAGATCGCAGGGTGAGAGGGGGACAGACACTGCCTGAAAGAGAGAATGCAGGGTGAGACACTGCCTGCAAAGTCGAAGGGTGAGAAACTGAGACACAGCGCGCCACACGACCGCTTAGGGCGCCTCCACACGCAGAGCATCACGCAGGAAAGGCATCGAGGAAGCAAAGTCAACAGTGTGCCCACACGAACACCACACACAGCACTACACACGCGAGCAGAGCGTCCCGAGCAGGGCATCACCCGCAAACTAATAGGGCATCACGTGCGCAGGGCTCACACACAGAGCATCGTGAAAAAAAATGAAGGCGCAAATAAGTTTAAAAAGTGAAATCCTGTGCAGTGATATATAGGTGAAAAAAAGCACTCACAGCTGGTTCATGTTGGTTGTTAAACCCAAAATGCAGTCCTTGCTATTGACTGCACACTGTAGTCCTCCTCACATGAAAACAGATAAGGAGAATCAAAGCAGGGTGTAATTTCTCTCCAGAAGGACTTGGAGAGACTGGAAAGTGGGCAGGTAAATGGCAGATGAGGTTTAATACAGATAAATGTAAGGTTATGCATTTGGGATGTAAGAATAAACTGGCGACTTACACATTACATGGGGATAAATTGGGGGAATCCTTGATGGAGAAGGATTTAGGAGTGCTTGTAGACAGCAGGCTTAGCAATAGTGCCCAAAGTCATGCAGTAGCTGCAAAGACAAACAAGATCTTATCTTGCATTAAATGGATGGAAGGGAAGTAAACATAATTATGCCCTTTTACAAAGCATTAGTAAGACCACACCTTGAATATGGAGTACCATTTTGGGCACCACTCCTTAGAAAATACATTCTGGAACTAGAGAGAGTGCAGAGAAGAGCCACCAAATTAATAAAGGGGATGGACAATCTAACTTATGAGGAGAAGCTAGCTAAGTTAGATTTATTTACATTAGAAAAGAGGCATCTAAGAGGGGATATGATAACTATATACAGTACAAATATATTCGGGGACAGTACAAGGAGCTTTCAAATGAACTATTCATCCAAAGGGCAGTACAAAGGACACAGGGTCATCCCTTTCGGTTGGAGCAAAGGAGATTTCACCAGCAACAAAGGAAAGGGTTCTTTACAGTAAGGGCAGTTAAAAGGTGGAATTCATTACCCATGGAGACTGTGATGGCAGATACAATAAATTTGTTCAAAAAAAAGGTCGGACATATTTTTTTTAGAAAGGAAAGGTATACAGGGATATACCAAATAAGTATACATGGGGAGAATGTTCATCCAGAGATTAATCCGATTGCCAATTCTTGGAGTTAGGAAGGAATTTATTTTTCCCCATAATGGTTTTTTTTGTTTCCCTTCCTCTGGATCAATAAGTAAGTATAGATATAGGATAAAGTATCTGTTGTCTAAATCTAGCATAGATTGAACTTGATGGATATACGTCTTTTTTCAATCTCATCTACTATGTAACTAAGAACATAGCATAATAAAGATTAATATGCATTAAACAGAGCAGGGAACGTACAAAATGCACTCACATTTTTCCAGTCTGTTTTGCGCAACGAGTGTCATAAGGGCACAATCCAGCAACTCTGGAATAGCACCGAAACCGCCGCGTCTTGCCTCAGATGTTCCACTCAGCACCATCGACGATGTCTTTGCCAACGTTGGTCCTTCCACGTCTGCGTGTGCACCTACGGTGTCCCGAATGGCCTGGCTGGTACGGTGTCCTCCAAGAAGCAAAAAACAAAACGCGTTTCGCCGTTATCCAAAATTGGCTTCCTCAGGGGTTTTCAAAGTCCTCACTCTCCAGTATGCTTTTATAGGCACACTGGTTAGGGTTGCGCTATTATGATACATCCAATTGGTTCAAAACAAAATGTTTCTCAGGTGTTTGCAATGATATACTAAGTTATGCAATACAAACGCGCTCGCTCTAGCAGCAGGCACCAGAAGTGCCGGGTCACACTGCTAGTGCGCGCTCCTATCTTTCTGTCCTGATAGCGGACTCTGGGGGAGGGGGGAGAGCCAGTTAAGCCGTCGAGGGCCGCATATTGAGTGCGGTCTGTAGGCGGAACCCCTGACACTGTTCCATGGAATCTCTGCATAGGGACCAGCTTGATAACATTCCCTATGGTCAGCTACGTAGAATTAAGAGGAACTGTACATCTGATAACACTTGTCTTGAACAAATGTCCCCTCTTAAAACAGATTTTTAGAGAAGAAATATGATAAAAGGCTGTTGGACAATGCTATCCAAAAAATGACTGAGACCGAGAGAAAAGAGCTTTTAAAACTAAATGCAAGATAAAATAAAAGAATGGGCAACTGGATTCCGTTTATTACTCCGTACAATACGGAATCTGGTCAAATTAAAAGCATTTTAAATCGCCACTGGAGAATTTTAAAACAAGACCCAGTTTTAAAAGAGTTCCTACCTAATATACCTCAGATTGTTTTCTCAAAGGCACCAAATTTAAAAGCTAAAATATCACAGTGTTGTTTAAAGGCATAGAATTAATTTCAATGAGAGACGGTAATGGGGAAAATGATCTGTCCCAAAAAGAAACCCTTTGGATATATAAATTAAAAACTTTGAAACCATTGGGGTTGAACATGGATTTTGATTAAGGTCCCTTCTTAAACAAATAACCACTGTATAATGCATTTGGGTACATCATTTGGACTGTTATTGGTCATTAAGTTAGGTCTTCATTTTTATTAACCAAAGTTTATCCCATTGGGTTATTTTAATGAGTCTAATTTACCTAAATTGCAGTATTTCAGTTATGTGGGCAATTAATAAGTATATCATTCTGTTTGTGATATTAACACCTTGTCTCCTTTTTTATAGATATTTTAATAAACAATTTTTGAAATGTTATGTTTAGGTAAATTTATTTACCGTTTACATGTTTTTAGACTGAATTAGTCAGTCAGCATATTTTAAAATGTTAGATTAAAGTGTGTGAATTACTATTATTGTTATTCTTTATGGTTGTCTTTTGGCATGTATAGATATTTATATGCAAAGTGTAATGAGTATTGCATAACTTAGTACACTATTGCAAACACCTGAGAAACATTTGTTTTGAACCATTTTGATGTATCCTACTGGCGCAACCCTAACCAGTGTGCCTATAAAAGCATACTGGAGAGCGAGGACTTTGAAAACCCCTGAGGAAGCCAACTTTTGGATAACGACGAAACCCTACGCGTTTTTTGTCACTTGGAGGACACCGTACCAGCTAGCCCATTCGAGACACCGTAGGTGCGCGCACGTGCAGACGCGGAAGGACCGACTTCGGCATAAAACATTGCCGATGGTGCTGAGTGGGACATCTGAGGCAAGACACGCAAGTTTCGGTGCTATTCCAGAGTTGCTGGAGTGTGCCCTAATGACACTCATTGCGCAAAACAGACTTGGAAAATGTGAGTGCATTTTGTACGTTCCCTGCTCTGTTTAATGCATATTAAACTTTATTATGCTACTGTATGTTCTCCTTATCTGTTTTCATTTGGGGAGGACTAGTGTGCAGTCAATACCAAGGACTGCATTTTGGGTTTAACAACCAACACGAACCAGCTGTGAGTGCTTTTTTCCCCCCACCTACACAGCACTGCACAGGATTTCACTTTTTAAACTTATCTGCGCCTTCACTTTTTTCACGTTACTCTGCACACGGTACTAGTGACCGTTTTTGTGGCTGCACTAAGTTTTTTTGAAGACTTAGTTTAGTTTGCTCTTCTTATTTCAGTCACACACAGAGCATCACTGACGCGCGCGCACGCGCACACACACACACACACACACACACACACACACACACACACACACACACAGCATCACTGACCCGCGCGCGCACACACACACACAGTGTCATACGTGTGGACAGGAGAGGTAAATAAGCGCACGCACCATATTTATGTATCTCTATATTTGTTTCTATTATTGTACTGATTGTTAGTAGTGCATTATTAGTTAGTTCTAGTTGCAAAAGAACTGACACAAACTATTATTTTAATTCTGTTAGTCTCTTTCCTAATTTGTGTTGGTGTGCTTCAGTGGAACACTGGAATGTGTAAACAGCAAAAATAAGGCTGATGTTGGGGTGGGAAGCTAGTAACTCAAGGTCAAGATAGGTAATATATTGTGGTTGGGCTGATAATGAGGCGACATGGTATAATAAGACCAATTATTTTGTAACAGGAAAAAGCCAGTTTGAGGGCAGCTTCAAGGAATGAACTGTAATAAACAATTGAAAGTATTAATATAGATTAGAGGGTGTGGCTTATGTGCATGACTAATATGACCAATCATAAACCCCTAGTGGACTGGGTGTATTGTCATTCAGATTAGTAATTGAATGATTATTGCTAATAAACCAGCGTTCGAGCATCAAGCGTGCAGACGTCATGCACACAGAGCGTCCGGAGAGCACACGCGGGCCACATCTTCCTGCACACAGACCTCGCAGATATACCACAATGTTTAACTCACCAGGTGCGTTTATTGTCAAAGAACAGGACGAGGAAGAGGCGCTGCCCCACGGCCTCAGCGTGTCTCTGCTCCCCCAGCTTCAGGACATCCAGCGGGGGAACTGGGATGGGGACCCCATTGTGCAGTAGACCCTCCCTCGGCATCTTAGGGTCAATTATCTGAAGGGATCAAACATATGAGTGACCTTTAGTCAGGGTGGGTTTTATTCCCCCCCCCCTCCCATCCACCCCACCCTCAAATATCTACCAACAAAACTTCCCTCCCTCTTCACTGCCAGAAGTGACCTAATGACAGTGATATGTTTAAAAGTGTCAGTCTCACGTTGCACATGTCACTGTCATTAGGTCACTTTGCTCCTTTGTGGGACTGGCCCTTTAATTGATTAAACATGTCACTGTCATTAGGTCAGTATAGAACTGACCCTTTAACCCAGTGTTGTCAAGCACGCGGGTGGCCGAACTCTTCTGTCCGGCCCACAGACCAGGTACCGGGACATGAGAGGAGAGCTGGTGTGGGGGAGGGGCCTGCCTCTTCCATGCTACTACCACACTTGAATGCAACAGGAACTCTCGCAAGGTTTTCCGGGCCAATAGGAGTGCCCGGTTAGCCTTTGTATGAGTTTCTATTGTTGTCAGGTTCTGTGGCAGCATAGAAGAGGTAGCACAGGCCCCTTCCCCACACCAGCACAGGCCCCTTCCCCACACCAGCACAGGCCCCTTCCCCACACCAGCACAGGCCCCTTCCCCACACCAGCACAGGCCCCTTCCCCACACCAGCACAGGCCCCTTCCCCACACCAGCACAGGCCCCTCATGCTGCCTCACCCGGTTCCGTAATCTGCCTGCTCCGGTCTAGATCACGCCTCACCCGGTAATAGTGTGAGGGAGGGGACACGACGAGAGAGTGTGAGGGAGGGGACACGACGAAAGAGTGTGAGGGAGGGGACACGACGAGAGTGTGAGGGAGGGGACACGACGAGAGAGGGAGGGGACACGACGAGAGAGTGTGAGGGAGGGGACACGATGAAAGAGTGTGAGGGAGGGGACACGACGAGAGAGGGAGGGGACACGACGAGAGAGTGTGAGGGAGGGGACACAACGAAAGAGTGTGAGGGAGGGGACA
The DNA here is from genome assembly GCF_040206685.1 of Ascaphus truei. Lineage (NCBI taxonomy): Eukaryota > Metazoa > Chordata > Amphibia > Anura > Ascaphidae > Ascaphus > Ascaphus truei. The sequence goes on from NC_134491.1 coordinate 28,115,230, forward strand.
CGACGAGAGTGTGAGGGAGGGGACACGACGAGAGAGGGAGGGGATACGACGAGAGAGTGTGAGGGAGGGGACACGATGAAAGAGTGTGAGGGAGGGGACACGACGAGAGAGAGGGAGGGGACACGACGAGAGAGTGTGAGGGAGGTGACACGACGAAAGAGTGTGAGGGAGGGGACACGACGAGAGAGTGTGAGGGAGGGGACACGACGAGAGAGGGAGGGGACACGTCGAGAGAGTGTGAGGGAGGGGACACGACGAGAGAGGGAGGGACACGACGAGAGAGTGTGAGGGAGGGGACACGACGAGAGAGGGAGGGGACACGACGAGAGAGTGTGAGGGAGGGGACACGACGAGAGAGGGAGGGGACACGACGAGAGAGGGAGGAGACACGACGAGAGAGTGTGAGGGAGGGACACGACGAAAGAGTGTGAGGGAGGGGACACGACGAGAGAGGGAGGGGACACAACGAGAGAGTGTGAGGGAGGGGACACGACGAGAGAGGGAGGGGACACAACGAGAGAGTGTGAGGGAGGGGACACAACGAGAGAGTGAGGGAGGGGACACGACGAAAGAGTGAGAGAGGGAGGGGACACGACGAGAGAGAGGGAGGGGACACAACGAGAGTGTGAGGGAGGGGACACGACGAAAGAGTGTGAGGGAGGGGACACGACGAGAGAGTGTGAGGGAGGGGACACGACGAGAGAGTGTGAGGGAGGGGACACGACGAGAGAGGGAGGGGACACGACGAGAGAGGGAGGGGACACAACGAGAGAGTGTGAGGGAGGGGACACGACGAGAGAGTGTGAGGGAGGGGACACGACGAGAGAGTGAGAGAGGGGACACGACGAGAGTGAGGGAGGGGACACGACAAGAGTGTGAGGGAGGGGACAAGACGAAAGTGTGAGGGAGGGGACAAGACGAAAATGTGAGAAAGGTGTGGTCAAGAGTGAGGGGCTTAATAAGCGTGGGACTCGGTTTGGTGCCCCCCTTAGAAAATGTCATGACCCTCAGTTGGCGCACCCCTGCTTTAACCCATTAAACATGTCATTAGGTCCCTATCCCTTATCAGGGTGGTCGCTCGCTTACCAGGGCTGGATAAGATGGGTAGCCGCGACATTTGGCCCATACAAGTTGTAGAGGCTCTAGTTCCACACAGCCGTCAAATGACATCAGGAGATTCCCCCCTGAGACAGAGACAAAGGTAAGGGTGGGAGAGGAAAGAGGATAAGGGAAAGCAGGGAGAGAGGAGACAGACAAGGAGACGACAACGAGAGAGAAAGGGAGGGGAGAGGGAGGGAGGGAAGAGAGAGGGAGGGAAGGGGGGAAAGAGAGAGGGAAGGGGGGGAAAGAGGGAGAGAGAGCGCGAGATAGAGACAGAGAGAGAGAAGGGGGGGAAGAGAGAGAGAGAAAGGGTGGAAGAGAGAGAGAGAAGGGGGGGAAGAGAGAGAGAGAAGGGGGGGAAGAGAGAGAGAAGGGGGGAAAAGAGAGAGAGAAGGGGGGAAAGAGAGAGAAGGGGGGGAAGAGAGAGAGAGAAGGGGGGGAAGAGAGAGAGAAGGGGGGAAGAGAGAGAGAAGGGGTAGAGAGAGAAGGGGGGAAGAGAGAGAGAAGGGGGGGAAGAGAGAGAGAGAAGGAGGGGGAAGAGAGAGAGAAGGGGGGGGGAAGAGAGGAAGAGAGAGAGAAGGGGGAGAGAGAGGAAGGGGGGGAAGAGATAGGGAGAGGGGGGAAGAGATAGGAGAGGGGGGAAGAGATAGGGAGAGGGGGGAGAGAGAGGGAGGGGGAGAGAGAGGGAAGGGGGGGAGAGAGAGGGAGTGGGAGAGAGAGAGGGAAGGGGGGGAGGAGGGAAGGGGGGAGAGAGAAGGGGGGGAGAGAGAGAGACACAGAGAGAGAGAAGGGGGGGAGAGAGAGACACAGAGAGGGAGAAGGGGGGAGAGAGAGAGAAGGGGGGGGAAGAGAGAGAGAGAAGGGGGGAAGCGAGAGAGAGAAGGGGGGAAGCGAGAGAGAGAGAAGGGGGAAGCGAGAGAGAGAGAAGGGGGGGAAAGCGAGAGAGAGAGAAGGGCGGGAGAGAGTGAGAGAGAGAGAGAAGGGGGGAAAGAGAGGCGAGGGGGGGAAGAGATGAGAGAGAGGAGAGGGAGTCAAGTTAGATAAGCTGAGGCAGGGTGAGGTAAAGAGTTGAAAGGGAGGGGGAGAGAGAAAGAGGCGAGAGGGAGGAGAGGAGGAGAGGGGTGAGAAAGTGAGAGAGGGGTGAGAAAGAGAGAGGTGAGAGGAGAGAGATGTGTAGGGGATGAAAAAGAATTAAAGAGATGTGGGGGGTAGGGAAGGGAGAGGTCACATTAAGAGAGCCCTCTCTTCCACTCTCACCTTGGAAGGTATAATCCGAGTCCCCATTCACTGCCTCCAGAAAAGGGACCCGTGAGAGCGCTGGCTTCCCCAGACTGCGCCTGGGCGGGGTGAGGTTCCTGCAGTGGCACAAACAGAGACAAAGTAAGTGCCAGAGTAACTACAGCCAGGGTAGGGGGAGGGGATTGGTTCAGATGAAAGGAATCTGGTGCAGATAAAAATCAGGGATGATGAGGCAGACGCCCGCCTGCTGCCACACAGCTTTGGGTACGTCACTTACCCACAGGAGTCTAAGGCTGACACCCCGCTGAGCCAGGAGCTGCTCTCTGAGTCCGAGCCGCTCTCTTTGTGTGCCCCAAACCCATTGGTGACACCTATGAGGAGAGAGGTGGTCAGGGGGACAATGACAGTGACATGTTTTGGTGTGCCTTACAGAGCAGTGTTAGAGATAGCTTTGCACAACATCTGCCTTCCTGCAGTGCAGTATGTGTTTGTGTTACAAGTGGCTCTCTGCAGAACGTTACCTGCCACCCTGCAGAGAGCTGCCCTTTCGTCGTCGCTTTCACTCCCGCTCTGCAGGGGTTGGTGACTCTGCTCCTCCGTGCGTATTCCCCCATTCCTTGTTTTCTGGAAAAGAATGGAGGTCCTTCTCCCCACCCCCCCCGGTGGGGATCCAGAGTCGGGGGGTGGGGGGCCCAGGCCGTTGACACGGGACACGGTCTTCAAGCGCTTGTGGGGGTGGCTCTCGGCCACAGGACGCAGGGTAGGAGGGTGCTCGTGGGAGGCCATGTCCTGGAGAGGAGGGGCCGGGCCTGTGGGCTCCAACATGGGAGGGTGGGGTGGCTTTGTTTCACCTACAAGGGAACAGGAAGTGATCTTATGTGTGGTGGTTGTGAGATTATCAGTGTAAACTGGAGGTCACAAGTGTGAGATGAGCAGTGTCAGACAGAAAATGTCATGTTTGCATGGGAGATCACGGCCTGGCAAGAACTTATGTATTGTGTAGATAAGCTCATTTAGTCTCAGCTGAAATTGACGTCATGGGTGGATGAGATCATCAGTATCGGACAGGAAGTGATGTCATTTGTAAAAAATTGTGCGATCCGCACTCAGCAGTGAGACTGTTAGTGAGGTCACAACATCAGACAGGAAGTGATCTACTGCCTCAGAGATAGCCAATGACATAACAGGAAGTGATGTAAAGCTCTAAAGTATGACATCAGAAGAGTCAAACAGGATTTGACGTTATGTACAGAAGCGACCTGTCAGGAAGTGATGCAATAAGCATCCGTGTGACATCACGAGGCTCCTAACGCAAGACAGAAAATGAAGCAAGTAAACTTGTGATAAAGCCTCCCAGCGCCATTTAGAAAGTGATGCAAGGCACCTACCTGTGCGTCCTTCCTGCGTGTCCCTGCATTGCGGTGCCAGCCTCTGGCGCAGAGTGTTGATCTCCCTGCGGAGGAGCCTCAGACGCCTCGTGCGAGCTCCGCTGGACCGGACGCTGTTCACAACATCCAACTTCTCCAAGAGCTCCTTCAACTGACACTCAGGGGAGAGGTGAGCCCGATTCTCTGGAAGCAGTAGTTGATCCACTGGGGGGGGGGAGAAAGCAGAGTCATATGTACCTGATGTATGTATGTAAACACACATAAGGTCTATATGACCTGTGTCATATGTGTATGATATGTGTGTGTGTGTGTGTGTGCGTATATATATATACACATGCACATTCACATGTCTTAGGCAGGTCTGCAACCCTAAGGCTAAGGCCCCGGTAACTCCGCTGCAACGCGCGCCCGCGAGATTGGCGGCACGTGCAGCCGATTCCACGGTCTGCAGCTCACTGCAGGAAGAGAGACCGGGGAAGGGGGAGGAGGGGGGGGGGGGGCGTGGCAGGGAAGTGACGGGGGCGCGGCCATGACATCACCTGGCAGGTTTGCCCTCATTGGCTGAACCGCCGGGGGGCGTGGCTTATCGCTCCGTCGCGAGTCCTGCTCTCTATTCTATTGAGAGCAGGAGCAACTCGCGCCACGGCGCTGCGGCCCCCCCCTCGCAGCGAGCCCGGCGCCATTGAGGGGAGGGCTCTCGTCCCTGCAGCGTCCGCCCACAGCGGGGGCAAGGCCTAAGACATGTGAATGTGCTCACAAGTGATCTTTTTATTTGCTATATGCAATACGGGGGAGGTTTCTTGTTGCCTTTTTCACCCACCGTAACTTAAAAGAACGTGATGGGGTATATGTATAATATATATATATATATATATATATATATACATACACACACACACTCACATACATATACATATAAATACATACAAACACACTGTATATAAAAAGAATAAAGCTCTGTCTTAAAAAATTAAACGTTAAAAGCAAAAAGAAATTGATGTTTCGGTTTTCTATGACGCGTTTTGTCCCAACACAGACTACTTCATCAGGGGTCACCTGTGTCGTGACGAAACACGCTAGGCCAGTCCTACAGCCGTATTGACATCATCATGCCTGGAGATATACGTGGGTTGTTGCAGAGTATGCGTGTGTGTATATACCAGCTCGATTGTGGAGCTCCCTGCACTTGCAGACCCTACATCTAGACGCGACAGCTCCAAATACTTGTACAAACGCTGTTGTTTTTACTCGAGTGAATTTCTACCCTATGTGATTGCATTAAAACTCTTACATTACGTCCCACGTTAGTTTTATTATATATATACATATATATATAATCAAAAAATAAATAGATGATACCGTTCTGTGGCTAACGAAATGCTTTTATTTGTGCGAGCTTTCGAGATACACTGATCTCTTCTTCCGACGATGTTACAATGAATGAAGCAAGCAAAAGCTATACTATAAACAGTGTCTATTGGAATGTTATCTGTGCTGGTCCTTCCCCCGGTGTGGATGTGTTTTATGACTGGAGGTGTCAAAAGGTTCCTGAAAGCAAGTGATGAAAGAGTGTGTTTGTGTATCAGTGTGAATTAACATGAATGGAGAGCCCACAGTATAAACAGTGCTTTACAAAAGGTGTGTGTGGAGTGGGAGCGGATATAAATGGTGTGGGTGGGTGTGGAAATGTGAGAGTTAGTAGCAAAACTAAAAGTGTGTGTGGACACAATGTGGTCCCTATTGGTGTATAGGGATGGAAAAACAAGGAGTATAAGTATGTGTGAGAGACAGCTGTGTGTGCATACATATAGCACAGTATGTACAGACATGGGCTATAGCTCTCATGGGAAGAGAGTTCACTTGTGTCAGTATTGACTCATAAAATTTCGATCTCTGTTTAGGCCACTGCTAAGTGTCCCGAACAGTTGCATAAATTTGTATTCATGCAACCGTCTCTCTTTCGGTGTTTTAAGATTACCTTTGAGTATGGCAACCCTCAGATCGTTCATCTTATGGCCAGAGTCAGAGAAATGTTCGCCAACAGGACTGTCTCTTGTTCCGCGTGTGATGCTGTGGCGGTGCAGGTTCATTCTCTTGTTTATATCCGCTCCCACTCCACACACACCTTTTGTAAAGCACTGTATATACTGTGGGCTCTCCATTCATGTTAATTCACACTGATACACAAACACACTCTTTCATCACTTGCTTTCAGGAACCTTTTGACACCTCCAGTCATAAAACACATCCACACCGGGGGAAGGACCAGCACAGATAACATTCCAATAGACACTGTTTATAGTATAGCTTTTGCTTGCTTCATTCATTGTAACATCGCCGGAAGAAGAGATCAGTGTATCTCGAATGCTCGCACAAATATAAGCATTTCGTTAGCCACAGAACGGTATCATCTATTTATTTTTTGATTATTGAAGCTCGGCTAACACGGTACTGATACCTCTACATGTATATATATATATATATATATATACATATAGACACATACACGAATAGGCAAGCATTCCATAAAGCTAAATAATCAAATTTTATTTAAATGCAACGCTTCAGTTCCCAATGGAGGCACACACACACACACACACACACACACACACACACACACACACACACACACACACACACACACACACACACACACACACACACACACACACACACACACACACACACGCCAGTGCGTCTATAACCCCTGCATACAAGCAGAGAAGAGGGTCAGTGCATAAATAACCCACTGCATAAAGCGCCTCTCACCCTCCTCCCAGGAGAATCGGTAGTAGTCAGCAGAGCGGGAGGTCTCGGGGAGATGCAGGCCTGTGTGGGAGTCGTAGCCGGAACTCTCCGCTTGATGTCGTGCATGGCGCAGAATAGCAACTCCCAGTTGACGCAGGCGAAGGGCGGCCTGGTGAAAAACCGTCTCCCGTGAGTTGTAGCGCAGGCAGTTGGAAACTATCAGGTTGAAATCATCTTCGAAGGCGACAATTGACGGGTACTGATGACACTCCAGCTTGTGACGCATGGTAGAGAAGTCCATGGGCCGAAGGACGAAGTCGAGGTAATCAGGGACCTGGAGGCAGAAAGGCAGTGATGGCATCTCCTACACCGGCAGAGGGACAGGGGCATCCCATACACAGGGAGATTGTCATACATAGGGAGAAATTGTCACACTCCTGTCTGTGTGTGTGCAATACTCATGTCCCTTATACATAGGCAGTGACAAAGGTGTCACACGCAGAGACAGTGGCATCACTTGCACTGTGAGAGGTGTGCCATACATGCATAGTGACCAGGTTATGACACAAGTAGTGACAAGTTTGTGTGGTAGACAGTGACCTCACCTCGGTGAGGTTGACTGGCTCAGTGAAGATGTTCGCTGGGTCCTTCTGTTGCAGCAGATCTAGAGTGGTGCGGAGCAGGACAGTTAATGGAGTCAGCTGCATCTCCAGTGCTGCCTGGTGTAACTTCACCTGTGGGTGAGAGGGAGAGTAAGAAAGAAAGAGAGGGAGGGGGGGTGACAAGAAGGGGGGGTGGAAAGAGAAAAAGGGGCGAGGGGGGGTGGAAAGAGAAAAGGGGGTGGAAAGAGAAAAGGGGGCGAGGGGGGGAGGGGAAGAGAAAAAGGGGCGAGGCGGAAGAGAAAAAAGGGTGGGGGGAAAGAGAAAAAAGGGTGGGGGGAAAGAGAAAAAAGGGTGGGGGGAAAGAGAAAAAGGGGTGGGGGGGAAGAGAAAAAGGGGTGGGGGGGAAGAGGAAAAGGGGTGGGGGGGGGAAGAGAAAAAGGGGCGGGGGGGGGGGAAGAGAAAAAGGGGCGGGGGGGGGAAGAGAAAAAGGGGCGGGGGGGGGAAGAGAAAAAGGGGCGGGGGGGGAGAGAAAAAGGGGCGGGGGGGGAAGAGAAAAAGGGGCGAGGGGCGGGGAAGAGAAAAAGGGGCGAGGGGCGGGAAAGAGAAAAAGGGGCGAGGGGGGGGAAGAGAAAAAGGGGTGGGGGGGGAGAAAGAGAAAAAGGGTGGGGGGGAAAGAGAAAAAGGGGTGGGGGGGAAGAGAAAAAGGGGTGGGGGGAAAGAGAAAAAGGGGTGGGGGGGAGAGAAAAAGGGGTGGGGGGGAGAGAAAAAGGGGTGGGGGGGTAAGAGAAAAAGGGGTGGGGGGGGAAGAGAAAAAGGGGTGGGGGGGAAGAGAAAAAGGGGTGGGGGGAAGAGAAAAAGGGGTGGGGGGAAAGAGAAAAAGGGGTGGGGGGAAAGAGAAAAAGGGGTGGGGGGAAAGAGAAAAAGGGGTGGGGGGGGAAGAGAACAAGGGGTGGGGGGGGGGAAAGAGAAAAAGGGGTGGGGGGGGAAGAGAAAAATGGGTGGGGGGGAAGAGAGAAAAAGGGGTGGGGGGGGGAAAGAGAGAAAAAGGGGTGGGGGAAGAGAGAAAAGGGGGTGGGGGGGGAGAGAGAAAAAGGGGTGGGGGGGGAGAGAGAAAAAGGGGTGGGGGGAGAGAGAAAAAAGGGTGGGGGGGGAGAGAAAGAGAGAAAAAGGGGTTGGGGGGGGAAAGAGAGAAAAATGGGTGGGGGGGGAGAGAGAAAAAGGGGTGGGGGGGAGGGAAGAGAAAAAGGGGTGGGGGGAGAAAGAGAAAAAGGGATGGGGGTGGGGGGAGAAAGAGAAAAAGGGGTGGGGGAAAAAAGAGAAAAAGGGGTGGGGGGAAGACCACCCCACCATCTCTCTTACTAACTTGCTCTCTCTTCAGCTTCTCTCTTTTGCGGATCAGCTCTATCAGAAGTCTCGCCCTCTCCAGGTCGTGTCTCAGTTTCTGCCAGTATTTTAGCTCCTCCTTCACCACCGAAGTCTGCTCGTCCTGCTCCTTCTGAGGGACAGAGCAGGAGACAGTGACAGAAAGGAACAGAGACACGCAAGGAAACCTAACCAACTATCAGCACAAACGACAAATGAAGAACTTTCGCTCCGCCTTCACTGACTTTCAGTAGGGCCTCCTTTGGGTACTATAGTCCTGCTAAGTGACATGGGGAGGAGGGGACAGTGACAAGTACAGACATAAATGTCACCCGCAGGTGAACGTAACGATGAAGACTGTCACAAAACTTGGAATCACAGTCGAAGAGATTGCGTCACACTAAATGAGGAGACGGTTACCATCTGAGACGTCCAGAGAAAACCTAAGAGCGTCTCCCTCAAATATATCCGGAGCTAGAGAACGAGGCACTGTGCAAGATATGAGCCCCTCAGTCTGTGTTAATAGATTTAGAAAAGGCTGTAGGCAGTGCACCTGCTCCGGGGGTAAATAAGACTGGGCTGCTATACTCACGTACAAAACATGCTTTATTGGCACATTAAAAGAAACAGCAAGGGAACAAAACCCCTCTGTTGTGTTTCGCACAGCGTTTGCTCTTTTTGATAAAGCGCAAATGCTGCGCGAAACGCGTTAGAGGGGTTTTGTTCCCTTGCTGTTTCTTTTAATGTGCCAATAAAGCATGTTTTGTACGTGAGTATAGCAGCCCAGTCTTATTTATCCTCGGAGCAGTTGCACCGCCTACAGCCTTTTCTACATTGATTCCATTTCGGCAGGAGCCCGCTGACAGTACCACAAGGACACCCACGGAAAGCAGCGAGTACATTTTCATTCAACAAACACTCACTTTCATCCTTTGTTTTCACATATGCAGAGATAACATTGTTTGACCGTAAGATAGGGCTAGTTAACCTGCTAGTAACGTTGTGGAGTATCATACACTTTGTGATCTCAGTATTGATTACTGACACAGTGGGACATTGCCTTTAACGTTTTATTATACTGTCATTGGGAACTTATTGTATACAGAGATTGAGCGTAAAGTATACATTATCTGGATTGTCCACAGGGAAGCATCGCTAAGGGGCTTATTACTCCCACCACATGTGTTAATAGATTCCCCGGAACAAGGGTGTTTTTTTGTCCATGGCCAGTGGTCTCTCACCTGCTCAGCGTTCCTCTGGGACTGGAGGTGTGAGTGCAGCCTGCGGATGAGAGGGACCCCGTTCCTCGACTGGCGTTTGAGCAGCCAGTAACTGTGCAGATGCTGCATGAACTGAGTCTTCTTCTGCAGGGAAACCCCACTGGATATCTTACCGAGTCTGAGGAGAGAGGGTGAGAGTCAGGAGGGAAGTCAGCGGGTAGTGAGTGGGAGAATCAGACAAGGGGGGTTAAGGAGAGTCCATCGGAGGCAAGCAAGTCTTGGGAAAAGAGGTGAGAGAAGGTGAGGAGCAAGGGCGGAGGGGAGAAGCAGACGAGGAGGCCAACGGCAAAGGGGAGGGAGATCAAGTCCAAATCTGGTGAGAATGGAGGTCAAATTAAGAGATGGTGGGGAAGAGTTCATATCCAGAGCCTTTTACTTACCGACACGAGGGGATCTGCATTACAGTCATCAAGGGTACAGAGCCCCTCTCGCCCGCTGCCCCTCTCCTCCTCTCCATGACCTTCTGCTTCTCCCTGCCTTTCTTCCCGGCTCCTTTCCTGGGGCGTCTTTCTTCTTCTTCCTCCTCCTCCTCCCTCTTTCCTTCTTCCTCTTCTCCTTTCTCCTCCCCACCCTCCTCTTCTTCCTCCCCGCCACATGCGGCCACAACCTTCTGCAAGGTTCCCGGCGGGCAGTGGGCCTCACAGAATGCCGTCTTGCGCACAGTGAAAGTGGTACCGTTCAATCCCGTCTCCCGTACTGGCTCCACCTTCATGAAGAGTCCCGCACGCTGGGCGCACGTCACATGGAACGCAGTGTAGCAGTTCACCTTATGGCATTGAATGGCTGCCCCCTGTCCCTTCTGCTTGCACAGGTAGCATGTAAGCTTCCAGCGGGCTGGCGGGATGTTACCCACCCCCTCCACTGGCTCGAGGAAAACTGTGTTGGCGAAGCACACTTCAGGGATCCAAATGGCACACACCACGTGTGCCCAGCGCCCGTCGCTGGTCTGCTTGAAGGCCCCGCCCTGATTCGGGCACAGAACGCAGCTGACGGGCCTTGAGGGCGACTGGAGGCAGCAGCGGCACAGCCACTGGCCCTCAGGAATATAGGGCACCCCATAGCACTCCTGGTGGACCGCTAGATTGCAGATGTCGCAGAACAGGATGACATTGCTGTTGTGACACTCATCATCCAAGCACACACAACAGAACGCATCCTCGTCGATGGGTGACTGTGGCGCCCCGCTATGCCGGCTTTGCAGGTAGGACTCCTTCTCCAGCCTGTCCAGCAGCATTTCAAAAGTGTCCACAGTCACAAGCGACAGCCCATCATTCCGTCGCTTCTCGTTGACAATCTCCAGCCAGGCCAAGTCTACTTCGTCAACGTCATACTCAACGTCCCTGTCCAGCTCCTCAGCCGTGCGCTCAATGTAGTGGTAGAAGGCATCGGGAAGTGGAGGCACCTCGTGCAGGCCAGTCGTGGCGATTGGCTCTGTTGCTCGGAAACTTGGCTGGGGAAGCTGGAGAGAGGTGCCAGGGGCCTGTTTGGAGCAGTGCTCTCGCTTCTTTCCCTTAGAGGGTGTCTTCCGGCAGGGGTGCGAAAATGGAAGTTCACTGTTCTCCTTGTTGCTGTTGCACTCAGTGATATCCTGGGCGGTCAGCTCATCCTCCGCAACGATCCGCAGTGGGTCATAGATGCTGATGCGATGGAGACGGCCCTCCATGTCGACCTCCACAATGCGCTGGGCCTGGGCGTAGGTCAGCGTCTCCCGGGTTGGAGAGCCTTTCAGGCTGTAGGGAGAGGGGGAGGGGGAGCGCTGCCCGTCGGACCCCTGGTGTGACTTGCGACGCGGCTTTCTCATGTTCGCGGAGGGGAGATCCTGCAAGGTAAGGGGAGGAGGGAAAGGAGACTATCAGATAACCAGAAGTGGAATAGAGAGAAATGGAGGATCTCAATGGGATACTGAAGTTGAGAAGAGGGAAAGAGGATGAGAGAGAGGGGGGTTAAAGAGAGAGAGAGGGGTGGGAGAGAGAGGGGGGTGGGGAGAGAGAGAGAGAGAGAGAGAGGGGGGTGGGGAGAGAGAGAGAGAAAGGGGGGAGAGAGAGAGAGGGGGTGGGGAGAGAGAGAGGGGGTGGGGAGAGAGGGAGGTGGGGAGAGAGAGAGAGGGGGGTGGGGACAGAGAGAGAGAGGTGCTGTGGGGAGGAAGAGAGAGAGGTGGGGTGGGGAGGAAGAGAGGGGTGGGGGGGAAGAGAGAGGAGGGGGGGGGGAGAGAGAGGAGGGGGGGGAAGAGGGAGGAGGGGGGGGAAAGAGGGAGGAGGGGGGAAAGAGGGAGGAGGGGGGGAAGAGGGAGGGAGGGGGGGAAGAGGGAGGGAGGGGGGGAAGAGGGAGGGAGGGGGGGAAGAGGGAGGGAGGGGGGGGGGAAGAGGGAGGGAGGGAAAGAGGGCGGGAGGGAAAGAGGGAGGGAGGGAAAGAGGTAGGGGGGGAAGAGGGAGGGGAGAGGGAGGAGGGGAAGAGGGGGGAAAGAGAAGAGGGGGGGAAAGAGGGAGGGGGGGTAAAGAGGGAGGGGGAAAGAAAGGGGGGAAGAGGGAGGGTGGGGAAGAGGGAGGAGGAGGGGGGAGAGGGAGGGGGAGGGGGGAGAGGGGGGAGGGGAGAAGAGGGAGGGGGTGAAGAGGGAGGGGGAAAGAGAAGAGGGGGGGGAAAGAGAAGAGGGAGGGGGGGGAAGAGAAGAGGGGGGGAAAGAGAAGAGGGAGGGGGGGGAAAGAGAAGAGGGAGGGGGGGGAAAGAGAAGAGGGAGGGGGGGAAAGAAAAGAGGGAGGGGGGGAAGAGGGAGAGGGGGGGGAAGAGGGAGAGGGGGGGAGAGGGAGGGGGGGGAAGAGGGAGGGAGGAAAGAGAAGAGGGGGGAAGAGGGAGGGGAGGGAAAGAGGGAGGGGGGAAGACCGAGGGGGGGGAAGAGGGAGGGGAGAGGGGGAAGAGAGAGGGGGAGGGGGGAGAGGGAGGGGGGTAGAGGTAGGGGGGGAGAGGGAGGGGAGGGGGGGAGAGGGAGGAGGAGGGGGAAGAGGGAGGGGGGGGGAAGAGGGAGGGGGGGGGAAGAGGGAGGGGGGAAGAAAGGGGGGGGGAAGAGGAAGGGGGGAAGAGCGAGGGGGAAGAGGGAGGGGGGGAGGGGGAAGAGAGAGGGGGAGGGGGGGAGAGGGTGAGGGGGGAGAGGGAGGGGTGGGGGGGGGATAGAAGAGGGAGGGGGGAAAGAGAAGAGGGAGGGGGGGGAAAGAGAAGAGGGAGGGGGGGAAAGAGAAGAGGGAGGGGGGGAAAGAGAAGAGGGAGGGGGGGAAGAGAAGAGGGAGGGGGGGAGAGAGAAGAGGGGGGGGGGGAAAGAGAGGAGGGGGGGGAAAAGAGAGGAGGGGGGGGAAAGAGAGGAGGGGGGGGGAAAGAGAAGAGGGAGGGGGGAAAGAGAAGAGGGAGGGGGGGAAAGAGAAGAGGGAGGGGGGGAAAGAGAAGAGGGAGGGGGGGAAAGAGAAGAGGGAGGGGGGAAGAGAAGAGGGAGGGGGGGAAGAGAAGAGGGAGGGGGGAAGAGAAGAGGGAGGGGGGGAAGAGAAGAGGGAGGGGGGGAAGAGAAGAGGGAGGGGGGAAGAGAAGAGGGAGGGGGGGAAAGAGAAGAGGGAGGGGGGGAAAGAGAAGAGGGAGGGGGGGAAAGAGAAGAGGGAGGGGGGGAAAGAGAAGAGGGAGGGGGGGAAGAGAAGAGGGAGGGGGGGAAGAGAAGAGGGAGGGGGGAAGAGAAGAGGGAGGGGGGGGGAAGAGAAGAGGGAGGGGGGAAAGAGAAGAGGGAGGGGGGGAAAGAGAAGAGGGAGGGGGAAGAGAAGAGGGAGGGGAAGAGAAGAGGGAGGGGGGGGGAAGAGAAGAGGGAGGGGGGGGGGGAAGAGAAGAGGGAGGGGGGGGGAAGAGAAGAGGGAGGGGGGGGGGAAGAGAAGAGGGAGGGGGGGGGAAGAGAAGAGGGAGGGGGGGGGAAGAGAAGAGGGAGGGGGGGTAAGAGAAGAGGGAGGGGGGGTAAGAGAAGAGGGGGGGGGGAAGAGAAGAGGGGGGGGAAAGAGAAGAGGGAGGGGGGGGAAAGAGAAGAGGGAGGGGGGGGAAAGAGAAGAGGGAGGGGGGGGGAAGAGAAGAGGGGGGGAAAGAGGGGGGAAAGGAAAGGGGGGGGAGAAAGGGGGGAAAGGGGTGGGAGAAAGGGGTGGGAGAAAGGGGGGGGAGAAAGGGGGGAAAGGGGGGGAGAAAGGGGGGGGAAAGGGGGGGGAAGGGGGGGGGAAGAAAGGGGGGGAGAGAGAGGAGTGGATACGTGGTATGGGTTTGGTGAGGATCAGAGGATTGAACGCAGTGTGTTCATTATACATCATTGCAACATTAAGAGCCCACGCATTCTACAGCCTGAGTGCTGCTGTCCAGAAGAGCGCTCGCCTCCAGAAACATTCAGAACAAGAGGAGTGCTTTACACCTAGACATGCAGAACCAGTGTGCTCTACACGGAAAGACAGATCCAAAACCACTGCGTGTACACCTCGAGAAAAACAAAATGAAGAACAAACTTTTCATGTAGAGACATATAGTACCAGCGTACACTACACACAGAAATACATCCTGAACCAGCACACTCCACACCTAAATGACAGACAGAACATGTTCAACACCAAGAAACTTTCTGAACCAGCACATTCAACGCCTAGAAAGACATCCAGATATAGAGCATTCCACGTCTAGGGACACAAAACCAGCAAATTCAACCTCTAGACCAGGGGTGCGCAAATTTTTCCCCGTGCGTACCCCTGCCTGCTCTCCTCTGTGCCTCGCCCCCCCCCTCCACTCGACCCTGGCGTCAAATGGTGCACGGAGTCATGTGACGTCACGTCGCCATGGTAACATGTCACGTGACCCCACAGCCCTCATTGGCTGAACCGCTCACGTGACCCGGCCGTTGTGCAAACACACACAAAATCCTTGGTCTCCTGAAAACGCTGCCACGCTCTATGGCCTGCCTCAGAGGTACGGCCTGTTATTCGCGCCGCGCGCACTATAGACATAGCCTAACTTGTGGTGTGGAGGGGGGGGGATGAGTTTGCCTCAGTGTGTATGTGGATCAGTGTGTGGCTCCTAATGTTTTTATATTTTTGCCCAGCCTTGCACATTATATTAAATGTTGAAATAGTTAAAGACTATAATTTTCAAGTCTTTAAATATAGCGTCAATTATATTACAATTAGCTTGTGGCCCTTCTATTCCTAATTTTTTCTGATCTGGCCCCTTTGGAAAACTGGTTGAAGAGCCATGCTCTACACCAAGAGAGATTTCCAGAACCAGCACATTACAGAGAGACATCCACAGAATGGCTCGCTCCACTTGTGCCTTTTTTCAGCACCCTTCCCATAGTTCTCCCAACCAAACCCATCTCCAGCCCCCATACCACCCTCCCTATTTTCCCCCCAGCTGATGCAATGATCTCATTCTCACTAGGGGGCGCTTTGCCTCTTCACCCATCAGCTGATTCGTTGTTGCCCAGGAAAAGGGCTGTGAGAGGCACGGAAAGGAGAAGAGAGAGCAATAACAGATAAAGGGGGTAAGAAAAGGAGGAGGAAAGGGCTAGTTATTGAGGGCAAGCATAGAGCAAGGAGTAGTAACACAAGGGAGTAAAAAGTTGGACAAGCAAAGTGTATTAAAGGAAAAATGACAGAGTTGGTAGACTCAGTTATAAGGAACAAAAAGAAAAGAAACGGCTCGTGCAGTGGTATTTACAGTAGGGAGATGCATAAAGGGGTTAATAACAAAAAGGTATCAGAAAAAAGGAGGGGCAGATAGAGGGAGGGACAAATAACGCGGGGGAGGGGCATCTAGCGTGCAAAAAAAGAGGGGGTGGGAATACTGCCAGGAGGGGAAAGCAATTAGTGGTGTCAGAGGGGCAGATATAAGAAGCAGGGGAAGTAATGCAATTAGTTACAAGAGGGAGGAGCTGATACAATATTAAATGGAGGGCCAGGGGCAGATACCAGATACCAGACAAGGAGGCATAATTATAAGAGCTAAGGACATGCACTGGGGAAGTTAGAGGGAGCGAGGACAGGGGGCAGTAATGAGTCAATTCATAGATTTTGTGCAGGCCCATCTACAACTGGGGGGTGGGGGTAGAGAAAGGAGGGGGTGGGGGTAGAGAAAGGAGGGGGTGGGGGTAGAGAAAGGAGGGGGTGGGGGTAGAGAAAGGAGGGGGTGGGGGGTAGAGAAAGGAGGGGGTGGGGGTAGAGAAAGGAGGGGGTGGGGGTAGAGAAAGGAGGGGGTGGGGGTAGAGAAAGGAGGGGGTGGGGGTAGAGAAAGGAGGGGGTGGGGGTGGGGGTAGAGAAAGGAGGGGGTGGGGGTGGGGGTAGAGAAAGGAGGGGGTGGGGGTGGGGGGTAGAGAAAGGAGGGGGTGGGGGTAGAGAAAGGAGGGGGTGGGGGCAGGTGAATCCAGGCAACAGTGTTGCTTCCGGCGCACAGACAACAAGGGGGCAGGACAAATGACACGCTTCCCATTCCTGACTGACAGCCCGGACTACCTATTCAGAGCACCACCACCGAGCCGTAGCCAATTCCAACGCAGAGACGTGAAAAAATAGGCAGGGCTTGTAGAGTTTGTGAAGGAGAGACAAGATGGCGCCTAATTTCCCCTCCCCCCGCGCCCGGTACTCACTGGCTCCCTTCTCCGCCCTCCTCCCCGGCGGTTTCCCGCCGCTCCTGGGAGTGGGCGGGGCTGCTCCGCGGGGCCTCGGTGGTGGGGGTGAGGCGAAGGTGGAGCTTGCGGGACCGGGAGGAGCCTCCGGGCTGCGGTAAGGGAAACCCGGATCTCGCTCTGCTCCCTCCGCCTTCTTCTTTTCCGCCTGGTGACCCGCTCAGCTCCCGGGGAGGGGACCCCCGGGGTCCTGCAGCCTACGCCGCTTCGCGGACTCACGGGGGCGATGCCGAGCGCGGGCACGAGGCGGGGGAGCGGCCATGAGGCGCGGGCACGAAGAGAGAAGGGGGGGCAGAGAGAGATTAACCCTGAGAGGTCCGAGGAAAAATGAGTATTAGCGCTTAATATTAGTTTGAGTAAAGGGGGGGTAGCAATGATCTATAGAGAGCGAGGGGCATTTTCTATGTGTATAGATAGTACAACTGTGTTTTTTTGTATTGTGTGGGGGTTGTGGCCTCAGTGGGGTGTAAGCACTAACCGGATCCCGTTATGGCATATAAAGTATATGCGCACCCCACAGACGCACCCACACAACAACAGTACTTGCTTATAACAGATACAATCAATTGCCTATACTTGAGGGGAGATGCCCATACAGCACTTTACTCCGAGGAAGAGAGGGTGAAGCAAGAATCTGTCCAATTGTTTCAAAAGTAAATATAAAATTTATTGCACAGTAACTCCTGAACATAATTTGATAACTTCCGTATAATCTCGTTACCGTCCCAGTATAGTCTTAGTAGAGCTACCACCTGTTTATTACTGTTAGGATTGGTATTTTCACCTGGCCAGGGCGTAGGTTCATATGTACAGTGTCCTTGTAAGCTGGTCTGCAATTCCTCTGCAAAGTTTGTATACAGTACTGGAGCCTCGCTTTCGTGGTAAACAGGCCGGTGGGGGGGGTCAATTGTTGCTGCTGGATCATAGTTGTCTCGTTCACAGTATACTACAGTCCTCAACTTATCTTCCCCCACCCCCCACGAATGAATCGGGACGGTTTTAGATTTTTTCCGCCCAAAAGCACTTACCCTTTTGCCGCCCTGGCCTCCTCTTGCTATGTCCCGACGCCATGTGCTGACAATGAAAGCGCGAAGCTGCAGGAGGAGATAAGGGACCTGTGCAGAGCCCCGCAATTACAATCGAGTGCATGTAGCACCTAGGAATTTTTACAGACACACTCCCTACCCAGATGAGTTTACAATCTGTTTTTGGTGCCTGAGGCACATGGAGATAAAGTGACTTGCTCAAGGTCACAAGGATTTGATCCAGACTCCCCTGATTCAAACTCTGTCATTGTTTAGTCTGTCTTTACTCACTGAGCCACCCCTTCAGCCCTTAAAAAGACCTATATGCTTCTCTACTTAAATTAACTGACTACCTATTTTATTGATTCTTCTTTACTATATTCTTATTTATAACTTTCTCTCTTAAGGGTCTTTCACTCTTCCTTTCTCTGCCACTTTTATACCATTTTACAGGTATCTTTCCTGCTGTCATGTCTCTTCATGGTCTCCACAACTGTCTCTACCAGGTTTTTTTTTTTTTTTTTAAATAATATACCTGTTGGCTCCTTTAATATTCTGTTGCTGGGGCAACCCTGGCTGGATCAGAGTGGTCACCTGACCCAGCCATACATGCCTCCCTGTCTGGGGCACTACACCATTAACATTCGTGCCTATGTGTGTATGATATAACACACACGCGCTAAAGTACCCAGCTTTGCATGGTTTGTCGTGCTCATGGGTCATCTTTTCCATTGCAGACTTGAAACTGTTACTCAATCGATAATGGCGCCCACTGTAACCCAATCAATAATTCTAGCTTGCAATGAAGTGATGCTGCACCCCCAACCCCTAGTCATAGACTCCCACCTTAAATTATAGTGACACACTCCCTCAGTGACACCACCTCCTCCCTTTGCAACGAGAAACCGATCAATCAATGGCCTCACGGAGAGAGAACACCCAATCAGACGGAGCAGTTGGCCCGCTTGGCTCCAGCATCAAATGATGTCACATGACCCTGCGGAATCATTTGACGCTGGGTTGCCATTTGACGTGTCGCTGGGAGGCAATGTAAGGGAGTTACAGAGGCCTCGCGATCCCCGGTGTAAGGTTCTTGCCTTTAACCCTTTCACCCGGCATTTAATTTTAGTGCCTTCAGGGAAGTGCAGGGCCTCTAACCGCTGCACCCCCTCACTTTGCACACACACACACCTGGATATACATACACACACACACATTTAGATATATATACATACACACACATTTAGATATACATACACACACACACACATACATTTAGATATACATAGTGTCAAAAGGAGTGCTACAGTGCGTGGCACTGTATACTACAAAAAACAAAACACAAAGGGAGCCCAGAGCTACTTCCATTTGTTCAGGATCACTAGTGATTCTTTTGACTCAAAGGAATTGTGAGTATGGAAGCCTGCATTGTAGTGGCATGGGATGGTGACTGGTTGCATATAAAAGGGTATTTTTGTCTAGGTTTATGGAAGAGCTTAGTGGCTAATGCCCCATTACACTTATACACCACTGTGTCCAGGAATGTAATCTCCTGTGTGCTGTAATTCAGAGTCAATCTGATAGTGGAAGGAATTTGGTTGAGATAGTTGACAAATTCTAGCAATTCTGCTTCCACGTCATTCCAAATGATGAACACGTCATCAATACAGCGTGTATGTTGTTTGATGCACTGTGCATGGGGGGCATCATGAAGTAAGTGCGTGTGTTCATATACCTGTACATCCATGAACAAATTAGCATAGGAGGGTGCCATATTTGAGCCCATTGTTGTACCCATGAGCTGTAGATAGTAATTTCTTTCAAATGTGAAAAAGTTTGATGCCGGAGACAAGGGGCGCAGACAAATGTTTGTGCACCCCTGATATAAACTGTAACATCACCTATGTTGTCTACTTAATCACCTGTCCATGTAGGAAACAATATGTAGGCAGAACAAAAAGAGGATCTGATTCTTGGAATACAAACACAACATCCAACAGGGATATAAGCAGCATGTCCTATCAAAACACTTCAAAGAAGTACACAGTAGAGAGATAACAGGTCTCTCTATTAAAGGGATTGAATGGGTGCAGCAATAATTGTGATGTGGACAGACTCCTGAGTCTAAGGCCCGTTCACGCGGAATTTTAGTTGGCTGACGTTAGTTAGCCTTTCTCTAATGGCGCCGCGTGCGCGCACGGCAGGGAGCTTGGAGCGGACCGACGAGGGAGAACATGAAGAAATTAATGATTTTGCGCCGCTACCGGCGCTGTAAAGTATGTACAGTATGTGTGTGTAAGTGTCAAAGTTAAATAAATATTTTTATTACAACTTTTTTTTATTTAAAAAATAATATTTCATACATAATTCACAATCTCTACACACACACACATACATACAAACACAGTACCTTCACTCACAGCATACACACAAAAAGCATGCGGCACGTGCACGCGCGTTTGCACATGTGCACGCACGCGGACGGCCGCAAACTATAGAATGGCCCTAAGACATAGAGAAACATTTTGGATACACCAATAAGATACTCTTCTGAAGTCGAGGCGCCTCAATTTAGGCAAACTACGATAGGTCGCTTTTTTTTTCTTTTAAAGAATAATTGGGTTTGCTTTTTATTATATTTTATATCATCTTACTTTTCAAGCTTATTACAATTTTTTTCGTCCTAAAGGACTTTTTAAAATAAGTAATTTAAACTATTTCAACAGTTTTTGCACAAATAACATTTATACGTTGTTTTATTGTATTGATTTTATGTGCTTTTTAACCTTTTTTATGTTCCAATGGTCTAATGCATATATACTTTTTTGTTTATTCAGATAGCAATACTTTTACGATCCTTGCTTCGGTGTTTCCACTGGTTGTAAGTGTTCAGTGTTATTGGTTTGTCGGTTCGTCTATTTTTTCATAGTCCCAACTTTATAATTTACTACATATAACAATAACATAAACAAGGGGGGGTACAACCGCCCAGCTCAAAAAAGTAAATATGTGGGTGCACTAGGGGTATGTGAAAAAAGAAATGTGTTTGCAGCGCTAATGCTTAAACAAATATAGTAAAATATATTACTAAAGTGATTACAAAAAACCTTTACATATACAGTAAGGACTAGGCTGCCTGGAAACTGACCGATACAAATCTACAATAAAACACAGAACAACAAAATATAACCGGCGCCTAGCTAGATAAACCCATACAACACCTAAAGTGATCTCTGACCAAATGTCAGTCCAGTCCTTAATGTCCAATCAATGTCCAGATCTTGATTGATGTCTCATAACGTGGTAGTAAGCATAAAGAAAAATCATAGTGCAACACTGACATACATACCACTGTCAATCAAACAAATCTACACTTATACGAAACACCTCCCCTGGCCAAACAATGCTTGGTATAGGGATGAGGCTGCAGAAAACCAGCACCAATGCTCTGAATAGTCACAGAACCAATCAGGGTGGCTATTCAGAGCATCGGTGCTGGTTATCTGCAGCCTCATCCCTATACCGAGCATTGTTTGGCATGGGGAGGTGTTTCGGATAAGTGCCGAAATTGCAGGCAGCTACTGTGACTTCCAGCGACAGTGCGTATGTGAGTGACGTCATCTGAGTGCGGCGAGACCAGCGGGTCTGCGATCGGAGCAGTTTTTTAGCTATTCTGTGTTGTGTGTGTGTGTGTGTGTTTATGTGTTGTTTTGTTTGATTGACAGTGGTATGCATGTCAGTGTTGCACTATGATTTTTCTTTATGCTTCCACATGTTATGAGACATCAATCAAGATCTATCTGGACATTGATTGGACACTAAGGACTGGACTGACATTTGGTTAGAGATCACTTTAGGTGTGGGTTTATGGGTTTAACTATCTAGGCACTGGTTATATTGTGTTGTTCTGCAGTAGGGGGTATGGATACTTAGAGCAAAGGAAGGGGTAACTAGTTAGTAGTGGAACTCTGGCTATGGGCCAAGGAAATGGTGATGATCTGTATAAGGCCTTAGCTCTATCTACATGTTATTTGATCTATAATAGTCCATAGGACCCTATTAAAAGTTGTTTGAATTAATTCATAATCTCACTGGCAGTTTATCTATAATGAATTTGGGACTACTATTTACCTATGGTCACTCACACAACCATAAAGAGGTACATATACAGTTAATCACCATTTCCTTGGCTCATAGCCAGAGTTCCACGACTAATTAGCGAGTGCATGTAATTGGGGGCTGTTAACCTAAGCCTACTCCCCCTCAGGAGTGACCCTCTGGTTCTGGTTACCCCTTCCTTTGCTCCATATAAAAGAAATACATTGAGAATCTCTTCCCTTATTGAAATCATTATTTTCACCTAATACAATTTATGTATTATATTTTGGGTTTAATATTAATATGCAATTCCCCTTCGAGGAACTATGCTAAATACTGTTCTTTAATATATGAAATAATGTTTTGAATATAACAAAGATGGAGAGGGCAGAGCTATATCTGCTTTAAATAGACCAACATTAGCTTGAGGTGCTTACACCCCGACAAAGTGACCTTAGGGGTGCAAAACGTGTATGAGGAATTTGTTGTCTCTAAGGCCTCGGCCAGGCTCCCCGCTGGCGTGCTGAGGCTCAGGGAAAGCATGTGCTTTCCCTGGCCTTGCGGATGCTTGCCCTGCGCGCCGTCAGGGGGCGTCACGGAGCTGGTTCGCCCTCATTGGGCGAACAGCTCACGTGACCGGTCTGTCACGCCGGCAAGCGGGGGAATTTTAAAATTCCCTAAGACCTATGCTTCCGCGCGCTTGCGGAAGCGTAGGCGAGCCCCTACTAAAGCCGCTATAATTGCGGCTGTAGGGGCTCAGTGCTGAGCGGGAGCGCGCCTCCGCCAGCAAGCAAGTAACATGGCCGAGACCTTAGAGTTCCGAAGCAGGTCTGGCAGAGCCTAGAGCAGTGTTTCTCAACCAGGGTTCCGCGGAACGGTCCCAGGGGTTCCGACGAGGCGCCCGTATTCACTGCGGCCCGGCGACGGCTTTCCTCCCTAGGAGCGCACTCTAGCAGTCCGGTGCCTGCTGCTATAGAGCGTGTGCAGTCTTCCCGCCTCAACCACGCTTCTGCCCGCTGCTGCCGCCTGAGGTGAGATGATCCCTGGTGGTGGGGGCGAGGGGGCTCGCACTCACAACCTTAGGCTTGGCTTAGAGCCACCCCTCAATGGGGCCGGGCCCGCAGCATGAGGTGGCTGCCGCGCTGCGCGATCCGTTTTTCAGGCAGACAGGGAAATTGTGATCAGCTCTAGCGACATGGTGCTAGGCCACACCCCCTGGTGGTTCAGCCAATGAGGGTGAACCTGCTGGGTGACATCATGGCCACGCCCCCTCTGTCTTTCCCCCTGCAGCTCACTGCAGACCGGGGAACTTGGCTGCACGCACCGTCAGTAGGAGCATGTGCAGCGCAGACAGCGGGGCCGTAGCCTGCCACACATTGCTCATACTGAATGGGTAAAATACAGGGGGAGAGTGATGCGACATGCAGGGCGGGGGAGAGTGATGCGACATGCAGGGCGGGGGAGAGTGATGCAACATGCAGGGTGGGGGAGAGTGATGCGACATGCAGGGCGGGGGAGAGTGATGCGACATGCAGGGCGGGGGATTGATGTGACATGCAGGGCGGCGAGTGATGTGACATGCAGGGGGGGGATTGTCAGATGCATGGGGTGGGTATGTGAGGATGATGAGGGGTGCTAGGGGAGATGATGATGATTTTACCCGCGCGGCCCAATTTTTTTAAATATGTATTGAGGGGGGCCGAGGGAGTCTTTTAAAAATGTATTAATGCAGCGGGGGTCTTTTTAAAATGTATTGGAGCAGCGCGGGTATTTTTAATATGTATTGGCACGGGCATTTTTAATATGTATTGGTGGGGGCAGGTATTTTTATTATGTATTGCGGGGTGGGGTTACATGTATTTAGGGGGGTGAGTTTTTTGGTATGTATTTTGTGGAGGGGGATTGAGTGAGAG
Source organism: Ascaphus truei (assembly GCF_040206685.1). NCBI lineage: Eukaryota > Metazoa > Chordata > Amphibia > Anura > Ascaphidae > Ascaphus > Ascaphus truei. The sequence goes on from NC_134491.1 coordinate 28,138,659, forward strand.
TGGGGTAATTGACGGAAGGTAGGGGCGAGTGAGAGAAGAGGGGGTGAGTGAGGAAAAAAAAGAGGGAGTAAGAGTGAGACTCGGAGATAAATACATGCGAGGCGGGAGGGAAGAGTGAGTGAGATGGAGGGGAGAGAAATACATGGGTAGAGGGTGGGAAATAGAGGGGGCTCGTGAGGTGGGAAATTAACCTAATATGTGTCAGTCAGATAGGGGTTCCCCGAGATTTAAAAAAAAAATCTTCAAGGGTTCCTCCAAACAAAAAAGGTTGGGAATAACTGGCCTAGAGCGACGTGACCGTGTGTTGGAGCTCGAAACAAATATATTCATACATACATACCGTATTTCCTTGATTCTAAGACGCACCTTTTTTTCCCGATTTTCACATGCCTGAAATCGGGGTGCGTCTTAGAATCAATGTTATATTAAAAAGACATCTGCAGAGGATTGAAGATGGACAGCGGGCGGCGGTGGGAGATCACCATAGAGCAGGAGACCTGAGCAGGGGTAGAGTGGCATAGCGGAACGGCTGGGAGGAGATAGCTGTATCACCGGAAGTAAGCCACCGGTCGACTTCCGATGTTACAGCTCTCTCCCGTCCCCAGCCGTTCCGCTATGCCACTCTTTTCCTGCTCAGGTCTCCTGCTCTTTGGTGATCTTCTCCCGCCGCACATCCGCCCGCTGTCCATCTTCAATCCTCTGCAGACGTGAGACCTCTTTGGCCGCCACCTGCGTCATCCTCCGCTGACATGGGACCGCTCCTAAATATGGTGAGAAGTTGTTTTCCTCGATTGTAAGTGCCAAATGGATGGTGCGTCTTACAAATTGATGGCATCTTACAATCGAGGAAATACGGTATATATCATAGTATAATCTGGGAGTGTAGTGCTGCATTACAGATGCACTGAGCAGTGTCTTCAGTAGCAAAGGGATTTTATTAAATATGTGGGATACAGCTTTACACAGAGAGCAGCAAGGGGGTATCCAGTTATCTTATTTATGCAGATATAAAAGAGCATTAAAGAGCAAGAGCCATGTAGGACCGTATGGCACAAAGATTTACCCCACTAAATATAGGACTGTCATTAGGTCACTTTGTCCTACATGGGAGTGACCATTTAATCCATTAAGCACATCACGGTCATTGGTTCTACATTTGGGACTGACCCTTTAACTCGTTAAAAAAGGTCACTCATTAGGTCACTTTGGGTCTACATGGCACTGTCCTTTTAACCCATTAAAACAACATGGTCACTTGGGTCACCATTTTTCCCATTAAACATGTCACTGTAATTACTCCTACATGGGACTAAACCTGTAATGAGAGGACAGTAAATTAATGTCTTAACAGAGCAGGTTTGAAATATAGCACAGAATAGATTCCTCTCCCAAATTCCATCCGTCTTGGTCCACGTGTCACTTCGTCACTTTTTGATGGACATGCCACTCCTGCGCTTGGAGTCCTTCCTCACGATAGGGGTGAAGTTAACGATCTCCTCATACGTATACTCTGGGAGTAGAGAAAGAATGAGATAACGCAGGGTTAGTATGACACAAGGACACAGGTAGCTGGGAAACCATAAGGTTGGAGGGACAGACTCCTAGATCTCTTCTGTCACCTTGTGATGGAAGAGACCAGTACCTCTGTCACCCTGCAGTGGGATCTACAGACACCTAGTTCCCCCATCTGCTTGTCTCACAATCACAGTGGGAGGGAAAGACTCAACGCCCATTGGCTGCCTTCTACTTGTGTCACCCTGCAGTGGGAAGGACAGGCTCATACCTCCTTTTTGTCCGTCACCCTGTTGTGAGAGGGCCAAACTCATAGGTCCCTGCGGTCTATGCCATTGTGTCACCCTGCAGTGAGAAAGATTTGACTCATAGCTCCCTTCTGTCTGTCACTGTAGTGGGATGGACAGACTTCAGGTTACTTAAGTCGCTTTTATCAGTGTGATTCCGCTGGAAAGGACAAACTAATCGTTCTCTTTTGCCTGTGTTACCCTGCGGTGGGAGGAACAGACTCCTTGACCCATAGATGCCTATTTATTGACTGTGTCCCTCTGAAGTGAGAGGGGCAGATCCCTAGCTCCCTTCTGCCCATGTCACATTAGAGTGGGAGTGTCAGTAATAATCATGGGTCCCTTCTCTCATGGTTTCACCAAGAGTCCCCAGATTTTGTGTCTCTTACTTTTCCACTCATCCACACATAACTTTGTGCCCTCCAAGGAGTCATCGTACGGCGGGGCCTCTGTCTCCTCCTCTACGTCTCGATACTCATCAAAGTAGGGGTGCGCCAGTGCGTCTGTGGCTGTGAGACGCTTATCCACGTCCAGTTCCAGCATCTTTTCCAGCAGGTCCACAGCTTTGGGACACAAGAAGCCATGCTTAGAATCCCACCCCAGGACCTATGATGCTCAGAGATTCCTAACCCAAACTGTCCAACTTTATGCTTCTCCCGTAAGAACGCAGACATGAACATATTTGGTCAGCTTCTGGGAGAAGCAGGCCCTAGTAGTATCAGTGTTGATCAAAGAGATTTGATCAGAAAGAAACCCCTTAAATTAAGCACTCAGTTGTCACATATATTATAATGGACACAATGGTCCTGCAGTTATGTACTGCTTGTCAGTAAGGTATATTCCAAACACCGAGGATGATCCAAAAAAATAATAAAATTTTATTACTTCTACATAGAGAATTAAAAACACAGATACATTGTTAAAAATCCCTTATAGTTTGTGGCTGATATGTACAGGTATTATAAGGTAAGTGCTATTGACTATTTAATACTCTGACTTATCTTGACATCCAAAAATCACAGTGGTTATAAGTACTATTGACTCTATCGTATAGCAGGTGTTTACTCTTTCTAATGGTATAGAGTATATATCCAGTGACAAGGTGATACACAGCAGTGTGGTATAGCGGATCTGTGCAACATCTATATACCACTAGTCCCTATATAGGATTCCAGGATAAATGCCTGTAGGGTGCATATATCTAAGTAACCAGTTGTATTGGCGGAGGTATAGACAAGACAGTATATCACACTATATCACATAGTATATATCTCTCTCTGATGCATAGCTACCAATTGTGCCCTGTGGCCTAAAATACCCTAGTAACTCAGGACAATTCGTGCCTTGTTATTGAGGTATAAACTGCGCAATGACATATATCATATCCTGAGCTCAGACTGGTATGGTAGTGTAACACAGTCTCTCTAGAACAGCTCGTTACTTGATTATAAGGACGTGCCTGGCTAATGTATTACATGGGCAAAGCTCGTAGTTAGCCCTGAGGGATGTCGCCCCGCGATGACGTCACTGAAATGACTTGGTTCGTCCCACAGATCATGTATACGGAATGAACCCAAATTGTCTAAATGCTGGTAGAGACAGAGCAGCAAAACACATTGAATCACGTTAGTGTATATATCTCTCACTCTGTCATGGCTACCGCTTTGACCATCTATCCGTTAGATCTAAACAGTGGGCAATTGTAGCAGAATGGGTAAGGTAAGGAAAATAACTATCGTCATATATAACATATATATTAACCAGGACTATATCAAGTGCAATGCTATAGCGTGGTGGACACGTAAAACATGCGTCGGGACGTAGGACGTCACGTTAGTGACGTCATCGAGTGGCGACATCCAGCAGTTCTACCTACGAGCAGGCTTGTATCATACACACAGCTAGCTACTCAATACTCTCTCTTATACCCAAACACACGCAGCTCTCCCCATTGGCACTATGCTAGACGATGCCATAGCATTGCACTTGATATAGTCAGTATTAAATAGTCAATAGCACTTACCTTATAATACCTGTACATATCAGCCACAAACTATAAGGGATTTTTAACAATGTATCTGTGTTTTTAATTCTCTATGTAGAAGTAATAAAATTTTATTATTTTTTTGGATCATCCTCGGTGTTTGGAATATACCTTACTGACAAGCAGTACATAACTGCAGGACCATTGTGTCCATTATAATAAATGTGACAACTAAGTGCTTAATTTAAGGGGTTTCTTTCTGATCAAATCTCTTTGATCAACACTGATACTACTGTTGTATTATACCCCTTTTAGCACCTGTCATCTACAGTATAAACCAACCTATATACAAGGTGATTGCGGTCTCACTCACCTATTCAATCAGAAGCAGGCCCTAGAAAGGGTTAGTTGGGAATCTCAAAGCATTGCAGCCTCTTGTCCTTCCTTACAGTTAAACGTCCAAATTATTTTAAATGAGGGATTCTCCAGTAGTGTCAGAAGCACTTTACAGCTTGAAAATACAGTGCCAGAATGTGACCCCCTACTGGGCAAATGGTTTGAGGTTGGTTGCGGACTTCTCATAAGAAGTCTACTTATAAGCCATCTGCCTCCTTCACTATAAAACCGAATAGGCAGGTGCCCATCTGCCCTCAACCTGGTCCCACCATGTAACATCTCTCTGACATGTTGCAGTGTACGTGTGTCTGTGTGTGTCACTCGGTGTGTGTGCGCCATTGATTTTGATTTCTTTTTATTCCTAATTCAATGTCTTGAACAATTCTTCAAGTGTTGCTGTGAAAAGTTTTGGTGACATGGGGTCTCCCTGCCGCACTCCCTTTGCGGATCCTTATCTTGCTTGTGTATTCATGTAATCTTATGGTGTTGATGTGGCACTCGGAAATGTTCTTTATAATAGAAATGTACAGTTTAACACTGTCTTCTTAATGCATTTACAACCACTGAGGTGTAGACCAAATCAAATGCTGTTTTGTAAACTACGCATTCTAAGCCAAGTGATAGATCGTATTCATTACCTTCAGAAATCACTTCTTATACAACTTGGATGTGGTTCTTTGTGTTGTATCCGCAATATCCCACTTTGTTCTCTAGACTGGACAACGTCTAGGGTCTATTTCAGCCGATTAGCGAGTATCTTCCTAAAAATATTGTAAGTGATTGGTTCTTGAAATCTTCTTTTTATCTCCTTTCTTGTGGATGAGGATAACTATGGCATTGTTCCAGAATTTTCCTGTTCTTCAAGCCACATGTAAATAGCTTTGCAAAGATTTCTCTATTTCTTCCTAAGCTTCGTTCAAGATTTCAGTTGTAATTACATCTTCCCCGGGAGCCTTCCCATTCTTCGTGGATTTTAATCACTTTTGCAGCCACTTCTAGCAGGACGCATAGTATATCATTGGTGGTTTGTGGTCGCTCGTCCTCTACTGAATTATTAACTGTGTTAGCTGTATTCTCATATAATTTCATGTAAAAGTCCTCAACTCTCTTTATAAGTGCAGTCTTTTACTGTTGATCCATCGTCTTGATTGGCTGCGATGATTTGTTTCTTCCTAATCATAAGTCGCTGCTTCGTCTTCTTTAATAAGCTTTTGTGATCTTTAATAGTCTTCTTCCCCATATCACAGTTACATTTTCTTATATCTTCAGTTGTACATTTGCGAATCATCTTGCACAGCTCTGCATATTAAATTCTTATCCTTCCATCTTGGGATTGCTTCATTTCTTGTTGTCTCCTCATTGCTTTGTCTCAGATATTTATTTTTTTATCCAGTTTGTTATTTGTTTTTCTGCATTTTTAACTACAGTCTTCATGAGTTCTTCATGATTGTTTGTTAAAGTGTTTCCATACATTTTGAGCAAGATGAAGTGATTTTTCAGTTCTAGTTGAAATTATCTGCTGTACTTGTTTTTATCAGTTTTCTTTTTTCCATCTTTGCACTCAGACGTAATTTTCAGCGAACGAGTCGGTTATCACTCCTCGTGCCAAAACGGTTAAGGACTGTGCAGTCTTCAGTTTTGTTTCTTTTAGCTAGCATATAGTCAACTTCATCCTTCCTTCCATTGGGTCCATTCCATGTCCTATTTGGGTTAATATTGAGGAATTAATTCATGATGTACTATAGATGTTTTAATATTCTGCAAAAAAAATGCACTGAAATCTCCCATAACGATCTTGAGGTGAAAATGTCCTTTGTTGCTAAATTGGTAGATTTCATGGTAGAAGTCTTCCACTTCATTGCCTGTCTGACATGATGGTTGGACATACACTTGAATTTTATGAAGTCAACTGAAGGATGATTCTGGCTGCTCTTTCAGATGAGCTTTCATACTTCACTACGTTGTTTCTTCATCTTTTGTCAACGATGAAGCCTATGCCACGGATTCTTCCATTTACTGTACCTCTGTAATACAATAATGTCTGCTTTTGAGCTCAATGAGGCCTTCATCTTCTCACACTACTAAGGCCAACAAGACCTTATTTAATCTTTTCAAATTCGTCTTCTAGTTCTTGCAGTGCTGTTTCACTGAAGAGTCCAGCAGTTGTAGGTAGCCAGATTTAGGTTTGAATCACAGCTTTTGTGTAACCTCCAGGGATTCTTTGCCCAGCTTGCCTTCACGCCTTCTTCCTGAACGATGTCAAGCCCAGTGACAATCCAGCCTCCCTAAAATGAGGGCCATTGCTTTTTGGCATGTTCCATATTTGGGAGGTTGAGACCTTACTTGCATGTTGGCAATTATCTTTCCCACTGTAGCCGGGAATATTCTTCAAGCATGGGTAAACCTATCAGCACAAGTGCCACTATACATCTTCCTGAATACATGTTGCCACCTTCCCGACAATTTGAGGCAGTGAGATAAGTATTTGAGGAAGAGTGTGTGTGTGTGTGTGTGTGTGTGTGTGTGTGTGTGTGTGTGTGTGTGTTTAGCATACATACATGGTGTGTGTATTTTGCCATCCAATATAGAAATTGTAAGAATATGCAAATATAATATTTGAGAAATATTTCATGGTTTTTTTTAGTAAGCAAACAATATGGAGGGATTTTAAAATCTTTACCAAATCTATTTTGTGATAAGACCGTTTCTAAACTCTTGTATATACAGGGCATTTGTTGATACAGATTGTCTGCATCCTTCCTCTCTAATTAAGCAATTAACTTACTAACAAAGACATTAACCAGCGAGATAACGGGGGAGCAGGGGTAACACAGGGCCTGGAGAAAATAGAATCTAGCCCATTTTTACATGCAAAGCAAATAAGTAAAAATCTGAAAATTTAAGGGGGAATTCTATCTTCTGGCAAATGGGTTAGTAAAACTGAAATGTTGTGCCCATTACGTAGGAATTAACCATTCATGGGATTCAAACATACCCAGGCTACTGGCGTTGGGGAACAGCACTGAGAAATCCTTCTTGGGAATTTTCGGCAGCGACTGGATGTATTTCTTTGCCTTGGGGAAAATACAGACGCAGTGTAAAATAGGTTTAATACAAGTGATTGACCTCTTCCAGTGAGAGTACATGTGCGGAAGAGACCTGTGAGGTTTGGAAAGCTCTGTAGGACTTGGAGAAGATTTCTTATGTTGGAAAGCCATGTACACGTGAAGAGACCTGTGAGGTTGGGAAAGGTTATGCTTTGTACATGTAAAAAGGGACATATAGGGTACGGAAAGCTCTGTATACGTGTGGAGACCTGTGAGGTTGGGAAAGCTCCATGTATGTGAACAGGAGACATGCGAGGTTGGGAGAGCTCAGTACACATGAAGAGAACTATGTGGTTTGGAAAGTTCTGTACATGTTTTCTTCACATCTATATATACACACACACTCACTGCCAGGTCTTCCAATTTCTGCACAAACTCTGGCCCCGGAACTCCAGTAACTTTCAGGATCTGTGTCAGTTGGTCCAAATCTGGGTTTGAAGTCAAGGGTAAAACTATACACCCGACAGCTGAGCACCTCCCTGTATACAGACCCCTATGGAGAGGTGTGCCCATCACACGGGGTGGCACCTGTTGCCCATCATATCAAGGATACAGTCTTTGCCTTTGAAGAGGGGCTTCCCGGTCAACATCTCCCCCATGATGCAGCCAACTGACCAGATGTCCACTGAGGAGAGTGGAGGAAGGAGGTTCCCGCAGATAATACAACATATCTCATTATGTCACAGAGTTTACATAGGTTTATAGGATTCAAAGGCAGTGCAGGGGCAGTATACTCTTCCGACACACACACAATTAACAAGTGTCTGTCCGTCTGTCGGACGACATCTCTCTCTTGCACCTTTTCCACTCCCAGCTCATGTAATATATTAATTTAAAAAGTCTTTAGGATCACTTTCCAGAACATTTGTCAGATTTTGAGTTTCTAAACTTTCACTCCAAAACGCTTTAGTCTCTTCTCTACCATTACAGGGCTGTGTTTTTGTTTATTTTTAATCTAGGAAGCTTATAAAAGGACTTCGAATCTTAGGGTTTAAAGCAGGGACTTATTTACCATTTACCATTAAATCCTACAAGAAATGAAAACTTTTATTTAGAACAGGTCAATGTATTCTTGCGAAAGGTTCTGCAATGAGGCAAAATGTTGATATGCTCTTTTTTGACTAAGACTTGGAGCCACTGTGGGAGGTGACTGTGCTGAGGAGATCACTGGAGAGAACTGCTGGCAAATTATCAGGAGACGGACACACCAGATAGCCTCTTCCGCCCGAATCCAAGACGACACAGGACGTGACGAGGGGATCCGTGACGTATGCGGAAGGGCTTCACCGCTCCAGGAGAAACCAGCGTTCACCATCCACAGCTGTCCTCTCCCTCGAACAGTAATACTTTTTAAAATGTGAGTGTATTATTACATATATTAATCGATTGCTGCCAATATAATTAGACTATACTACTCTATTGTATGCTCTCTCTTTATTTCCTATACCCCTGGGAGAATCATTGAATATCTACAATCCGAGCTTCAAGTATCACGATACCACTCTGAGGGATTTCCATTAAAGGGCTCCCATCAGAGAGAGAAGGGTCTCTGATACGCCTTATTTGTTATTTTAACTTGTGAGTACAACCATCACAGAGAACATTTATATTCAGATCATTATTGTTGTACCATCTGCACTATTGTATTCATTTTCTTTTTCATATCAACGAGTCACACAGCGCTCCACTCATATTTGAGAACCTGCATAAGACTTGGAGCGCCTGTAAAATATAATATACATATACATCTGCACACACACACACACACACACACACACACACACGTGAAAAAGAAAGTACACCCTCTTTGAATTCTATGGTTTTACATATCAGGACATAATAACAATCATCTGTTCCTTAGCAGGTCTTAAAATTAGGCAAATACAACCTCAGATGAACAACAACACATGACATATTACACTGTGTCATGATTTATTTAACAAAAATAAAGCCAAAATGGTCTCTCAGTAGATCTCCCTATTTTCTGTTATATTCATGACTTTTAACTGTCTTTCTATTTGCTGCAAAGCCTTATTTAAAGGCTATTGGGACTGTTATATCAATTTCGGAATTGAGCCCTGTGGCTAATCTCACCGAGTGAACGGAGCCAGCGGTATCTCCGATTAGGGGAGTGACGTCACCATCAGAGGACCCGCGCAAATGCTGATTACAACTGAGCAGTGAAGCTTCTGCGTCCGAGCACACAGACGGAGTGAGCGGTTCCTGAGATTATCAGCCCCTTTGATGCAGCGATCTGAAAGCATTTTACTGATATGCCTGTTATTTCTGCTACATTGTAAGTAGCCTTTGTTGCTTGCGCAATCATTTTATTCATAAACATACTTCACAATATTGGTCTCTTTTTCATCTATAGGTACATCTCGTTGTGGAATTCGAATATAGGACTTGTTCACGTATTTATCCTACAGGTGTTGTGTATCCATGCACCTGTGTCTCTGATTTGCGTCTTTTGTACATACATATACATATATATGTATGTGTGTAATATATATAATACATATCATATAATAGGGACTATTTAACACCTCAAGTCATAAATCGTATACCACACAGGGGGGGTGTGTGTTAGGTTTCAGTCACAGATAACATTCCTACAGTATATGCACTGTTTTTATGTTTAACTTTGCTGCTTTATTCAATGTACCATCGCTGAAAGAAGAGATCAGTGTATCTCGAAAGCTCGCACAAATAAAAGCATTTCGTTAGCCACAGAACGGTATCGTCTATTCATTTTTGATTCATAAAGCTCTGCTAACACGGTACCAATACCTCTACATAACACACATACACCCAAGATACCAATTTCAGTGGAGTCTCCCTCTATATACACACAAAAAAATAATAATATATATATATATATATATATATATATATATATATATATATATATATATATATATATATACACACACACACACACACATATAATGTGTATGTACTGTATGTGTGTATATAGAGGGAGATTCCACTCAAAATGTTATCTTGGGTGCACACCGCTGGGAAATGAAATACCGGAAAGATGGAAGCAGGCATTCCAGGACTTAGAAGAATAAATAAACAAAGTTTAGTGAAAAACTATCAACATTTCGGCTCTCTACCGGAGCTTTTCTCAAAAATCAAAATGTTGATAGAAAAAGAAATAACGTTTATTGCAAAACTAAGTCCTGGAGTCCCTACTTCCATCTTTAAGAAATAAACACACACACACACCTCACCTGTTTTATTATAATGCATCCAGCTAAGTATGACCTCAGGGGCCCTGTACCACCGTGTTACCACGTATCCAGTCATCTCGGCATCTGCGTGTCGCGCCAGTCCGAAGTCTAAGATCTGTGGGACACCAAAGCAGAGCAGTGTGTATATACATACATACCTCTATGTATGTACACACACGAACATATATTACACATTTCAATGGAAAAAAAAAAAGGAGTTACAGACCCACTGTCCGTACCTTTAACTCACAATCCTCATTAACTGCCAGGTTCCCAGGTTTCAAATCCTAGAACAGAGAGCGACTCAGTCAGATCTAGAAGAGGTTCACGTGTGTGGAGGCAATACCTCATATATGAAATTATATTCATATTCTTACCTCTCTCATATATGAAATTATATTCATATTCTTGTTTAGACATTTCTGTCTTGGAAAAACACTTACTTCCAATTCATGGGACTGACCCTTTAGCCCAATAAGTATGTCACCATCATTCAGTCCTATGTGGACTGACACTTTAACCCATTGGTGGGCAACAGGAGGCCCAGGATCCGCATAGAACTCTAGGGGCATCTGTCAGTACATGCGTCTGAACCGCTGTGTATGACGCAGTGACGTAACCTTGACGCGTTTTGCTCATGACCATAATAATCTCAAATGTTTGCTGTTGGATCGAACATCAACCAAGGACTCAATGGCCAAAAATGCAGAGCACGCGGATCACAATGATGAACCTTCAAGGAATGTCTCAGAAGGTGAGAGGTTTGCCTCGGTCATGAAGAATATCCAAAAAACAACAAAACACTTTGTCGGCAAAGGTAAACCGCTCACTTACCTTCTGGAACATTTCTTGAAGGTTCATCATTGTAATCTGCGAGCTCGGCATTTTATGGCCATTGAGTGATGATGTCCGATCCAACATCAAAGATTTAAGATTATTATGCAGGGAACAATATTGGATTTTTAAATTACATACCAAACACCCTTGGGGATTTAATGATATTATTGACGTCACCCCTTTTTTAAAGTAGTGCCACGTTTTTTCTTTTATCTGTCATCTTTTACGGTCCATGCCTCCATTAGTGTTCATTATGTGTTTTTATGTATCTACATTGTATGTTTTGTGTCGTTACAGAGTTGTGATTGTTCTTGTTATTTGTGATATTTCTATACTTTGTATTAGGACCCCATTTTGTTAGTTTTTTTTTTTTTTTTACCCCATCCTACTTGTAGTCACCTACATATCCATTTGATCTTTATGATCTCATATTTTATGGAGGAAGTATATGATCCAGTTTCCATTTGTTTATATTCAAATATAGGTCATTGTCATAAACACTAGACAGTGCCTATGTTTGGATTAATCGTTAATAAAAATCAATCAACATTTTAAATTTGATTATCGATTTATTTTATACAGTATATTGATCTATAGTTTCAATTTCTTGAATTTTATTACGCTAGAATGAGTGAGTTTTGCATTTTTTTTACACTTTGTAAAGCTCCTGGTATCATGTGAGAAAAGTACCCTATCCACAGGCAGTGGTGGATATAAATAGATGGAAGTTTCTTATTGACGTTCCCCTTGATGAAGCACAGTCGTGTGTGAAAAGCATCGAGGTTACGTCACACACGTCGGTTCAGATGCATGTACTGACAGATGCCACTAGAGTCCCCTGCATTCCGATTTGTCCATGAGCCTGGTGCACCCGGCTTCAGAGGACATTCCATCCACGCATTGCAGGATCCTGTTGCGGAGCTCCATCTATTGGTTTTAATTGCAAGTCTGGATAATACAGTATGTATTAAATTTGCTTTTCTATACATTGACCCCTGGTGCGCCTTGTCTTTTTTTGTCTTCCTGTTTCTGGGGAAACATTTGCACAAGTCAAGGCTGCAAAAGGGGAACTGCATTGATTAGTTTGGATCTTTGATCGACAGTATTGTGAAGAGGTTAGCACACATGGAACGTCTCTGTCCTTGAGCTATGTCATGTTGCCTACCTCTGCTTCAACCCATTAAACATGTCACTGTCGTTATGTCACTTTGCTCCTACATGGGACTGACCCTTTAAGGATTTGTCCCGATACTCACCCTGTGGATTATCCCGGCTGCATGAATATACTGGAATAAGAGAGAAAACCCAGTATCATTATCCATTGCAGAAAATGATCAGTATAGATATTTATTGTCATTATACAGTGCAGCACGTTCATTATCAGTGTATAGTGATACTCAGCATTATATTAAGTGGCGTGTAATCTTCAGCTCACCTTAAGACCACACAGCATCTGATACACCAGGTACTGAACCTTATCTTCAGACAGGTGATGACCCATTATCTTCTGTAAATCAATCTGCATGTATGGCATCACCAGGTAACTATAACGGAAAGAGTGCGGGATATAACCAGCTAACTAGGACTGAGAGTGATACAGTATATAACCAATAAACTAGGACAGAGAGAGCGAGGAATATAACCAGCCAACTACGATTGAGAGAAATCTATAGCCAGTTAACTGGAAAACAGGGAGCTAGAATTGTGAGATAGAGCTAAAACCAGAAAGGAGAGCAAGCTAGAATTGGAAAAGTAATTACCATGTAACTAGGATCAGGAGAAAGAGTTGGATTAAGCTAACTATAACCAGGAGAGTTAGAACACCAGCCAACTAGAATTGGGGGGGAGAGCTAGAATTAGTTAACTAGGATGGGGAGAAAGCAATTACCAACTCGGAGAGGGCAGAGGCGAGAAAGCTATAACCTGCCAAGTCGGAAAGAGAATAATATGTGCAAAATCTATATGATAAGAATCAATCTCCCTCTTCTCAGAGAACACACAGAGAGAGAGAGAGAGAGAGAGAGAGAGAGAGAGAGAGAGAGAGAGAGAGAGAGAGAACACACAGAGAGAGAGAGAACACAGAGAGAGAGAGAGAGAACACACACACAGAGACAGAGAGAGAGAGAGAGAGAACACAGAGAGAGAGTGGAGAGAGAGAGAACACAGAGAGAGAGAGAGAACACAGAGAGAGAGAGAAAGAACACACACACAGAGAGAGAGAGAGAGAGAACACAGACAGACAGAGAGAGAGAGAGAGAGAGAACACAGAGAGGGGGGAGAGAGAAAGGGAGTTGAGACAGAAGACAGAGAGGAGAGAGAACACCAAGAGAGACAGAAAGAAAGAGAAAGACAGAGGGAAAGATCTATAAACAGATTAAAGAAAGGTGAATAATCAAGTGACAGAAAGAGTGATAAAAGAAATGAGATCAACAGATTACATAAATCAAGAGAAAGAAAGTGAGAGAGTGGAATGAGAGAGACACCTCTCAGCAGGTCACATATAGACATCCCCCGCTCTGTATCCACAGTGTTAATCTGAGGGTCTTTCACTCACAAGTCGTGAAAGTTGTTCAGCGACACGGCCGATGTGAAGACGTTCAGGAGCCCGATGACCTGTGGGAGGGACATGAGGCTTCAGATACCGGTTTCAGTTCACCCTGTCACCTGCATGACGCAGCCCTCCTACCCCCGTTACGCCAAAACCAGCAAGAAGCCCCAAGCACTGAATCACCCCATCCCGCCCTGTGCTCAGTGACACTACTGATGGTGTCATTAACCTTACCCACTGTGCTGATCCCCTCAACATTGGTAAACTAAATTGGACCTAAAAGTACCAAATGAGAGAAAATCCAATATTTTCAGGGCTGGGTTTTTATTAGCGATTCAGAGATGGAGGAGAGGGCAGCTAATAATGAAGCACAAGTATGTTATATATAGCAGGGTGGAGTATGTACGCTGTGCAAAAACCCACAAAAAGGTCACCGAATCCAAGGTCCAAAATATATATACATAAATACATAGATACAAAATAGCAGTCACACCTCCTCATATATAAAAGCACGTACACGCATCATAAGAAATCAATCTTGAGAAATACTTCACCCAAAGAATTATCACTGCACCCCCAACCACCACCCACGATTGGGTCGGTCATTCGAAATGCCTGTGACTTCAATTGGGAATTTCGGCAGAAAATGGCCTGATCAGACGCGTCGGCGGGTATAGAATAATTACCTAAAAGCTTTCAAGTTAACCAATTTGTAAATTGTCGTGCCAAATATGTGGTATGTTTGGTCAAACACATGTGTAATATTAAATTAATAGGGTGTAGAATTTGTAGTTTTAAACAAGGGATATAGGTGCAGATCCATGCACTGGATAAAAAGAATATGGCCTATGCCCCAGGCTTCTCATGTTCTTGAAAATCATCAAGGTGATAAAACATCTAACCTTTAAAGTTATTGAATTAGTAACTATGGGCCTGAGGGGCGGTACAGATTGAGGAAACCTTTAGAGAAAGAAGCTTTCTGGATATGAACATTAGACACTCTAGAACGTAATGGTTTTAATTCACAAGTGAACTTATAATGTACCTTAGGGTATAATAATTTGGTATTTAATTGAGTTTGTGTAGACCGCTTATTTTACTTTATTATTTTGGCGAAAAAATGCAGTTTAGCTAAAAACTTGACTCATGATGGACAATGTTACTGCAAATGAGATAACAGGCAGAGTTTGATCATGTGACAGTTATCCCCTGGTACTTAATGGGAGTAATAGGGTTAGGTCTTAACAGACCTTGAGAAAGCACTGAGGAAGAAATAAGTTAAGTTATGAGCTTTGCCTGTTTGGATATCTCCAATTATATAGTTTTGTAAAAAAACAAAAAAAACTTTTGTATTTTTTTTTTTTAAATAGAAGATTTTACTTTTTGGGAGATGCGGTGTCGAGTAACGTTGTATTGTTGTGCTCCCCTGTTTTCTCTGTTTTTTATGTTATCTTAAGGGATTTGGATGATCCCTATACCGGGTTGAAGCAGAGGGGATCGAAGGTTGTCTTTGTTTATTTTGGAGACTATCTATTATATTTTCTATTTTGTATTTTAGCATTCCTTTATCTCTGGTTCGTGACTTGGGGTAAGCGCCTAGTTTTTTGTTCTTTTTTGTGTTCACAACTGCCAGTGTTTGTGATGGTTTTCCACTACACAAAAAAAATATATATATATATCTCAAGAGAAAGGAAAGAACCAGCGCTCCAATTTGGAGCCAAGAGATGTGATTAGGTCACCTAGAGAGTGGGTAAAGAGAAAAGAGAAGGGGTCACAGGACAGACCATGGGGTACCCCCACAGAGATCAATGGAGGAGGTGGTGTTGGCAAAAGAGACACTGAACGTAGGTTGGGAGAGGTAAGAGGAGATCCAGGATAGAGCTTTGTTATGAATGCCAAGAGTATGGAGAATGTGAAGGAGAAGAGGGTGGTCCACAGTACCAAATGCGCCACCTGTGCTGCAGCTGGGATATCCTGAAAACTTGAACTGTTGGGGGGGGAGGGGAGGGGGAGCGGCAGCTTGAGGACTGGAGTTGAACAGCCGTGGTCTAAATTACTAAACTATGATGAATACACAACACAGCCATGGGGTCAGATTCCAATAGTAAAGATTTTACAAATCGGACTGGCATCTCAAAATAGGCTATTGATATTTACATGGATATTATATTTATCTTTCTGCAACTAAAAATGTCTGGTCAATATCATCTTTCTAATATAACGGAGGTCGACTGAGGAAGTCGTCCAGAGCGACGAAACGCTTTGGGACGATGCTATTGGAGCAGATCCAGTGTGGTCATAGATCACGTTATTCCCAGCCAGGTCATGCTTGCAAATATCACGAGCGCAATCATGGGACAGCACTGCTGTTACCTCCGAGAGAACGCAGATTTGCGCATGGGGAAGATTAGAGCGGAAGCTTTCAACCGAGTGATTACCATTTGTGGGGGAAATCACGAACATCATTGCTGCCAGTTAACTGCATGACAGTGCATCAGCAACATTGGATTAAACACTAACCACCCGAACTGTTGCCTACACACAAATGCGCAAATATCTACTGTTGGTTGTGAGTGTGATTCTTATAGCCCTCTATTTTTAAACCATTTTTATTCAAACTGTACTATACTATGGAGCATTCGCTTCTTTGTGAAATTCCTTATTACACAATTATATCATATCCTTTTTGGAACTGATTATTTGCACATCTTGACTATTTGGTTATATATAAAATTGACTTCCTATTATATGCACTTTAATTGATCTTTAAATACAGTACTAAGGAAAAAAAAGGTTCTGATATATATATATATATATATTTAATCACTTATTCGGTTAACCAAGCAGTACAAATTTATTTAGCAAATACATCTATCTAGCAATCCCTCGTCCCTACAGTATAAAGATTTAACACACCCACTATATAAATACACTTAAGATTGTTAGCTCCCAGCCTCTGGCACTTGGGCCTCCTCTCCCTGGGACATCACTCACATTTTCATGATTCATGTGCTTGAGGAGAGCGAGCTCCCGGAACGCTCTCTTGGAGAAGATTTCTGATTGAAAGGGTCGGCACAGCTTCTTGATTGCGATTTTCTCCCCTGTATTCAGATCGATGGCCGAGCTGCCAGACAGTAACAGCGGACATTACATTAGAGTAACATTAAATGGGTTAAAAGGTCAGTTCCACGTAGGAGTAAAGTGACCTAATAACAGTGACATTTCCCCCCCTTTCTTTATTGTATGTGAACATGTCAAAATTACATATATCAGGATTTGCTGACCAAAGTATGAAAAATGACTGAAAGTCTCTAATCTTATAAAATTCTGTGAGGAGAGGATTAGTAGAATGTCTCATTGTTTAAAACATTTTTTTGTTTAAATTATATAATTTGCTATTTGTATAAAATGTGTCAAGTATAATACCTCCCCCCAAAAATGGGGCCATAGTCTTCTATTTCCCAAAAACTCCACCATGACTCTGACATGTCTAATGGGTTGTATGAAGGTCAGCGACATGTCTAATGGGTTGTATGAAGGTCAGCGACATGTGTAATGGGTTACGGGTCAGTTCCAAGTAGGTCCAAAGAGTGCTGATGACAGTGACCTCTTAGCCCAACCCACCCTTGCTTACCCCACCCTTGCTTACCCCACCCCATCCCACCCTTGCTTACCACACCCCATCCCACCCTTGCTTACCACACCCCATCCCACCCTTGCTTACCACACCCCATCCCACCCTTGCTTACCACACCCCATCCCACCCTATCTTACCACACCCCATCCCCCATCCCACCCTTACTTACCACACAGATCCATATGCTCCACTTCCCACAGGGCTCAGCTTACCACACCCCACCCTTGCTTACCACACCCCACCCTTGCTTACCACACCCCACCCTTACTTACCACACAGATCCATATGCTCCACTTCCCACAGGGCTCAGTGTCCCGTATCTGGGGGGCAGCTCCCACATGGTCTTATTCACCTCCTCCCTGCGGAAGGTCCGTTTGGAGGAGCTCATGTTTGCTGGCTCCTAAGTCCAACAAATTTCTATCTGGCTCCTGAGGGCCACACACTTTTCACAAGCTCCTGGGGGGAGGGACACTGCTCACAAGCTCCTGGGGATACACACCCCACACAAAAGTTGTACTGAGCACTCAGACTCATAAGTGCCACACAGCTTCTGGGGGCCACACAGCTTGCCCAAAGGCTCTTGAAGACCGTACAGCCCAAACAGGATTCGGTGCCAAAGACCACGCAGAGACTCCCGGGAGCCACGCACCTCCCACTTAAACTCTTAGTGAAACACACAAGCCTGGTGGTCAGAAACACCAGATCAAAACTCCTGGGAGTCACTTACTCTCCCAGGCTTTCAAACGCCACACTTTTTTGGGGCTCCTATCGGCCACTGTCCACTCGCACAGACTCCCGTTGGCCTATCGGGCCTCGCTGCAGATTTTGTAAGTGTCCGGAAAATAAGTTCCTCAGGTGGGAGGGGCGGCGCTTGCAGGTGAGAGGGGCGGGGCTGCCCAACTGGGATGACGCACTATGGGGGGAAGAGGGGGGGTTACCAGTTGATTGGTAGAGGGGGTTTCAGAAAGTCACGCTTGCTTTATGGAGAGGGCGTGACTTATTTGTGGTGGGCGTGGTTACACATGGAGGTGGGCGGGGATAGCTCCAGAGAAGCAGCTCTATAGTGAGCATTGGTTGCAAAGGCGGAAGAGACAGGGAGGAATTCGGGGATACCATAGTTTCGGAGGGACCCCACAAAAGCGGGAGAATCGCACAACAAAGACAGGTGGATCTCAGGGAGACGAAAGGATTCCATAACAGGGATCGGGGGTGGGGGAACCTCACAATTAGGACAAATGTTCCCGTGGGTGACAAAAGGACCCCACTGATAAGGAAATACCCATTACGAAGACAGTGGGGGTCTCCGGGAGACAGAAAGATCCCTTAGCAGGGGCAGAGGGACCTGACAAAAAGGGAGCCAGAGGCAGAAGGGTCCCATAACAAGGACATGGGTACCACATCACAGAGGCACAAGGATGCCATGGCAGGAACATATCTCGTGTTTCTGTTAACCTCTAAGGATCCAGTTAACCCTTTCGCTGCCCCAGTGGACTTGGTGCTGCTGGTCCATCTGACAGTGAATGGGTTACACTTCTAGGAAGTGGGATAAAGTAGCAGTTAACGATATATTAACTTCAATTGGATAAGTTGTAACTTTATGCATCACTAACCATTACAAAATTTGTGTGCGTACAGTATGTGTCAGCACACTCTAAATGAATTCAAGTTGATTTATCCAAATGATCAATGTTCGTTCCTTTTTTTAAGATCTGGAGAAAGATCCCATTGGGGACCAAAATGTTGATCCTGCAAATAAATCACTTTAAATTCATTTATTCAGAGTGTGCTGGTTCATATCCTGATTGATGAGTTCCTCTAACCGCTGCACATCACCTATACTGCACTTGTGGTATGCGATGCCCTGCCAACACTCTCTCTATATATAGAGAGAGAGAGAACACAGCGAACAGCAGGCACTCCACTAGAAAATAATGTAGGTGCTATTCCCATAAGGTAATAATAGGAAATACGATACCGTTGTTTGGACGAAATCTCACGGGCAGCACTCAATTGTTAGGTCAAAAAAGATTATCTTGTGAAACGAAGACACAGAACCAACGTTTCGGTCCACCAGAGGGACCTTTGCTGCACCACCTTGACAAAGGTCCCTCTGGTGGACCGAAACGTTGGTTCTGTGTCTTCGTTTCACAAGATACTCTTTTTTGACCTAACAATTGAGTGCTGCCCGTGTGATTTCGTCTAAACAACGGTATCGTATTTTATATATATATATATAACACAGGAGCGCACCAAGGTAAAAGGTATGTATGAAACAATACAAAAACAATGTAAATAGTAACTTGCATAGATATAATGCACAGTCCAATGAATAGCCGACAAGGGCTCCGTGTAACCGACTCGGTTAGTGCAGGAGATGGTAAGGGATGTTGTGCTGGCGTAAGTCTGTCCCGCGCGCTGGGATCTACCGGTGGCAGCAAGTAACTCCCCTACTTCCGGGTTTGCGCGTCAGCGCGATGCCCGTATGTTGCACACAGGGAGCAGAGAGTCCCCGCGTCCTTGCGTCTCCGTCACACATCACAATCCGACACAAAGGAAGGAAAACATGTCCAAGTGTGCAGCAAGCACACAGAGTGGCAGATGGCCAGGAGTCCTAATGTCAGACACAAATGTTCCGCTACGCGTTTCACACACGCTGGCGCTTCGTCAGGCGGTAACTGCTTGAACAATTGAAAGACTGTTTGTGTTTTTCCCTAGCGCTGAACGAGTCAACCGATTGTACTGACACGGCACAATTAACATTTTGGGTTCAGTTTGTGCTTCCCGATTTTACAATTCGTGAAGAAATCCTTGTACTTTGTGGATTGCGAGTTCATACTTGTGGAACTGATATACTCGAACATGTTATTGCAGCTTCAAAACAATGTGACCTAGATCTGATAAAACACGCTTCTATTACAACGGACGGTGCAATGATTGGAATAAAATCTGGATTTGTTTCTCGTTTGAAGCAGTCACCCCACCATCACTCCCCTGACTCCCACGTCTCCTATCCATACCTCGACCACTCATAAATAATGAAGAAAGAAATTAAATGACACACTTACAAAAAACTTTAAAACTCACAAGACAAAAAATATGTAAAGAAAACAAAACAACAAAAGACAAGCCTATCAAAATTCACAACAAATCCCAAATCCTCCAAACGCCTAGCTCTGTCTGACTCACTCCCAACAACGCAGAGAAAGATTACAATAAAGCGACCATTTAAATACAGCTGCAACGGCCGTATTTGTCTCACACACCCTGCCCCCTCCCATCTCTCACCGTCTTTGCCCTCTCCCATATCACTTCTCTCACACACCCCCCACCCCCCATCCTCTTTGGTATGCAAGTAGGTATAGGTTGAGTTACAGAATAAAATTACAGAATAAAAACTCCCTTTTAGCCCCAGGTGTTAAACTAGTTATTGTTCCTTATTTAAACGAGTTTAGTGAATACCTCCAAAGAGTTTCACAAAGTATTTCCTTAATAGTTTAATTACGTGTCATTTAAAGCATACCGCAAAAATGTAAACCCCCTGGCAGGAATGTGAAAAAATGTAAACCCCCTGGCAGCCTTGTGCCCCCAAAATTAAAGTAACTTTAGAACATTAATACTGTGCATTAGTATGAATACAAATTCTGCATTTAGAATTACAGATTTATTTTACCTTAAAAAGGAGAATATGATACTGATTTGTATATTCTCATTGTACGTGGGGGGAGGGTGGGGAGTATAGTTGTGCCCTGGGGGGCAGGGGTGGTTATGTGTCTGGAAGGAAAGAGGAGGTAGGTGGTATGGGCCTGGGGGGAAGGGAGAACAATAACAGAAGAAGGGGGTGGATCAGAGTGTTTTTACCTGCAGCCTTGGAGGATAGAGAGGGCCTGTTAGAGAACCGGTTAGAGGGGACCCGCACCGCAGAGGGGCCTGTCAGAGTGAGCCTGCCAGAGGTTGTCCAGAAGTACATTTTACTTCCAGCAGCCCCCTCTGAGAGGCACCACTGCAGATCTGGTACATGTTCGGGTGCCTTGGCTCCCTGACTCACTGGGCCTGGGACAGTAGTCCCCTCTGTTCCCCGCCCCCTGTTGGTGGCCCTGCTGCTACATGGAATCCCCAGTTTTTTCCACCCCCCAAATTTTGATGCTCTATGGAACCGCCTAGTAGTTAAACCTGCCCCCAGGTTGCCATTATGCACCCACACACAAACGTAACATTTACATAGGCATGTCAAGACAGTATCTATGAAAAACATCTTAACCAATTAGAATGCTCCCTACTCCTAACCAGGCCCCTGCAATGCGAGATAAGAGAGTGGTTCCAGCAATGACAATGAGCCTCTTGATTGGCTGAGACTGTTACCAGGATACAGGAATTCCAGGGTTCCAGAACATAACTGGTGGGGATATTGTGAGCAGAACCACAGATAATGGAAGATGCCCTTGACCCCAACCTGCGGAGCATGGTCTGCGCAGTCACCATTGCTAGCGCAGCCTTCCTGGTACTCAAGACTATCTGGGTTGTGATAAGTAACACCCGTTGCCTGCAGGAGTCAGCCACAACAGCTAGTAAGAGAATCAGCACAGCCATATTGTGTATAGACATCTGCGCAGTGGCGTAACCACTGTATCGCTAAACCCCGCAATGCGAGGGGCTTGATAGCACAGGCGGGCCCTGCTGGCCGGCGTTGGATATTGGGCTTGGTGGCTGCTGCTCTCTGCTACACAGGCAATTCCCCCCCATGTCTGTTTCCCTGACACCCTTCCCCCACCCCCGGTAAAATTCTTAGAGGGCGGAAAGTGTGTGCGCTGGGAGGGAGAGAAATACATGGGGGGAGTGGGAGGGAGAGAAATACAAGGGGGGAGTGGGGGAGAAATACATGGGGGTGAGGGAGAGAAATACACGGTGAGGGAGGGGGAGAAATATATGGGGGGAGTGGGAGGGAGAGAAATACAAGGGGGTGTGGGGGAGAAATATATGTGGTGGGAGGGAGGGAAATACACGGTGGGGGAGGGGGAGAAATATATGGGGTTAGGGAGAGAAATACGTGGGGGGGGAGTCAGGATGTGAGAGCAAGGTCGTGTGTGGGAGGGGGGAGGTGCTTGCAAGGCCACTGACATGGGGACACCGGTGGAAACTATTTTTTTTTATTTAGGGGACCCTTGCCATTTTTTTTGAAGGGGGGCCCAAAAGATGTTGCACCACTTCATCTGTACATATTACCGCACTCCTCCCTATAGAAGTTTGCTGCTGGTAAAAGATAGGCCTTACATATAGAAAAACAAAAAGAACGATTCCTGCGCTTCTACCAAATGAGGCTAAAATAAAATGGTGAGCTCATGAATAAGGGTTATTTAGTTAAACCCTTTGGCTAAAACGTTATAGGCATAACCAAGTGTGCAGGTACCTACACTGGATATATGTAATTATTGTCCCATGGACTGGTGAAACATGTGAGAAAGCCCTGAAGGGGTTAAATTAGGGTTTTGTGAGTAGTGCAATTAAAAGCTGGCCAAAGCCAGTGTAGCCATGCCACCTGTGGCTACTAGTCTGCTTCCCTCCTGGCAGTAAGCCCTGGTACAATCAGGCTGCTAGTAGTTGATTGTAAGGAATCCACTCCTCAGTTTACTGTTTACCTTGCCTTACAGACCTGGGCAGTCCTGGAACACTTCCCCTGATATTTACTGCAGCCTGGATTCACTCATTAAAGCAATACTGTCACACGCCTCTTCTGCTATTGGTTCACTGACCTTTAAGTACTGCCTTCCCACAATGCTCCCTGCCGAGCATAGTCCTTCCTGGATGTCACAAGTGTTCTGCCACAAGCCCGAAGGCTTGGCTCTGTTGTGTACCAATCTCTCTAGTTCTATGCACTAGTTCACGCAGAGTTCTGTTCCTGTCTCCTGTGCTGAAGCGGAGTACTCTCCTTGTTTACTTCAGCTCCTTGTTTCCTGAGACCGGCTGCTAGTGTCACGCAGCGGTCTGTTCCTGTCTCCTGTGCTGAAGCGGAGTACTCTCCTTGTTTACTTCAGCTCCTTGTTTCCTGAGACCGTCTGCTAGTGTCACGCAGCGGTCTGTTCCTGTCTCCTGTGCTGAAGCGGAGGTTTCCCCAGTGTTGTCTTCAGCTCCCTGGTTCCTGGGGCCTGCTGCTCATTCTCTATTGCAGAGGCCGTGTCCTGGTTCCTGCGCTGAAGTGGAGGATTCTCCAGCCCACTCAGGACTCTTGCGCTGAAGCACTGGTTTACCAGTGCAGCCAGGCGGTGTGCCCACTCTGGTCTGCCTATCCTTTCCTGAGACCAGTACCATGGGCCATGGTCGCCGCACGCGCAGAGGCCACTCCCGCGCTCACACTCCTAAGCTGAAGCGGGGAACTCCTGACTACCTGTTCCCGAACTCCTGCTTGAACAATGTAAACCCTGATGTCTCCGATCCTGACCCTGGCTTGTCCACTGACGATGCTGCCTTCTCCAGTCCCGACCCTGCTACGTACGACTACGAACTGCGCAATCCGGATCAGCCTGCGCGGTCTAAGGTCGGTGCTTTTACAACCCCTCCTCAGCCACGCGGTCCGACCCAGGTTTGTGGCGAGCACAACCCTGACATTGATATGGGGGTTTTCCCTCCTTGGTGCTGCACTTGAGTGACAGCGGGAGGCGGTGACATCAGGCCTGGGCATGACCAATCATGAGGCAGACCTGGTGCCCTCCTCCTGGCTGTACTTAAGGGCAGTGCCGCCCCAAATTCAGTAGCGCCTTTTCCCACTTGAGGAAGGCAGGTTACACATTAGAAAGGCTGATTATTGGGCCTTCTCCAATTCTCTTCCCTCCGGGGGAGAATGAGTGAGCTGGAAGTAACAAGGTACGTTTCCAGAACAAGTGCTAATGAAGAAGGGAGACTAGGTGTAGTGTCAGGGGGATATAGCTCCTCACAATGAACTATGGCTTAGACTGCCCTATCGGGTGAATGATCTGGAGACACAAAGGCTATTGCTGTTCTAAGTTGCCCTGAGGCGTGTAGTCGGGATGCCTAAAGGGGGTGCTCTGGTTAACTGAGTCCCAGGGATCTCTGGACAGGGTCCGCGATACTGGCTGCCAAGCGGTGTGCCGTAAGGGTACTGGGTAGGGAGTATCTTAGGAGCGGTGCCTGAAGTACAAGGTGTCTAGACCCCTCTGTTGGAAGAAGCTCAGTGTACCACTAGCTAGTAGCCAAATCATGAAACCACAGAGTGCTTGTAATTGACTATAATCGTGTGCAACGTATCGAGATGGAGCTTTGCTAGCCTGGGGTACATCCTACTCTTGGTAGACTGCTAATCTATGTGCTGTGAGGACCCACAAGGAATGGATTCCTGTCGGAATCGCGGTCACTGCATGGTCTGTGAAGGGATTGTGCCCAAAATGGAGGTTCTCCTGTCCGGGAATGCGCCACGTGAGTTACATGAGCTAAAATGGCATCTCCCGCCAAGGCTGGAGAGCGCACATGTTGTCTGCAAACAGGCTGCATGTGAACTATTTGCAAAGTTCTGTAAGGGTCTGGCGCGAAAGCCAGGACCCCACCCAAGAGTCGTGACTGGCTCAACCAGGAGTTAGAGTCACGCCCCATCCACATCATCGGGTGCCCCTCTAATCTCCACCAGAGGGAGGGGACAAGCTGACAGCCAATGCCTACAGACTTTGGAGAACAAGAGAGGTACCGGATGTAGCGAACTGCACCCTCAGTTCTTTGGAGCCTGGCGAGCGAAAGGAGTGAGCTACCCGTTGCTCTTGTGCCCGTGCTTACAGAAAAGGCTGACCGTGTCAAGCGAGATGGAATTTACCCACTGTCGGCTACCAGGAGGGCTCCTTGTGGTAAAAGTGCTCTTATGTCTCTAGCCTTCATTTATATTCATACAGTATATTGTGGCATAATCCCAGGATATTAGGCAGCTTTCTGTCCAATTTAGATCAGAAAGTTTAGCCGTAGTGTAAATGTGATCCATCCCACAGCTTCACAGTTACTGAGGCTAGTGGATGGGAAATCCAGACCAGAGTTCACAATGGTTCTAATTTCCCTCACCTGCTCTCCTAATTGAGGAACAGGTATTTATGGCAGTTAGGTTTGCTGCACCAGTCTCTCTCCTAGGGCACCGCTGCTCCTTGCATCCAGTTCGGGCAGGACACCCCCTTCAAGTATTGCAGTATCCAGAAGGATTGCCTTGACTCTCTTGGGGCCGAGTTCCCACAACTACAGATTAGGACAATTTGTTATTCCTATTGTACGTTACAATGTGTTCTGTTTAAAACTGGAGATAGCCAGCCAGTGTGGTAGTTAGACACTGCAGAGTAGGCTTTCATTTTATGCTTTGTTTTTATCTTCAAGGGACAGTGTGCCTGAGTTATAGTGTCTGTCATTGCTATGAAGCATAAACCACTGAAGGTTAAGGACAGCTTTCCTCAGATGTATATCCATTAAAGTTGCAGTCCCCTACTGGGACGGAATAAAAACAGGCAGATGCCTGAATGATACGCTATTGTGCTACATGTTACCCCTTTGTCTGTTTAGCAACCCTAGAAGTCTGTGTCATAAAGAGCCCGGACAGATGGCAGCGCTACGTAAGGCACTATATATATATATATATATATTTACATTAGGGGAACGACATTTAACACATCATTTAAAATAATTGTTTATTGTGAATAATGTGTTTAATTGGCATTTTTTTGTTGTCATTTTCTTCATAGGGCCACCTCACAGACAACCACCAGTGTCAGAGAGTAAAGCTTCTGAGATAGAAACATTGCAGGTGACAGAAAGTGAGGCCTTATTTTTATCTTAAACCTCCCATAGGTGGATGATCCAGCTGTTGCCATTCTGACTGATGCTGGATCGTCATCTGCTCCTGTCGTCACTCCTCCAGCTGCTCTTGTGGCCTCTCTGGCTGCACCTGTGGCTTCACCAAACTGCTGCCCAAGCTGTAGTCATAAAGTCTGAATTACCATCAGTTTTTGCAATGCCACCATGTGTGCTACTTAGCCCTCCAAATAAGGGATGACTGCAGCCAGCGCATCAGTAAAAAGCTGTGTCAACTGCAACAGAGGCCTGTGGATTTGTGATGTTAAGGGGAACACCTCCTTAGCATGTGATTATTACTCATGTCCATTATAGCTACAGTAACACAATGCCCTATCTCCACCAACACTGCACTAAACTCTGCGTTACAGAGCTTTGAAGATCCCTGTTATCACTTAACGATAAGTCAACTGAAGTGAAGTATGGTTAAGTCAAGAACAGAGTTCTGAGTCTGGGCCTAAATCTCATAGAAACGATTGTTTAAAGAAAGAAGGGAATGTGGAAGTTTGGAAAAGTAGGAATACCACTACTGTGTGTAATTAACACAGATGAATTGTCATAGATACGTCCATTTAGAGGAAGAAAGGAGTGTGTAAGTTTGCAAATGAAAAAGTAGCACAACTGTGTGTAATTAATGCAACAGTATTCACTAAGATATGTCTGTTTATAAAGAAGGGAGTGTGGAAGTTTAGAAACAGCGTTACTTAGCATTAATACAGACTAATTCTCATAGAAACTGTGCATTGAGAAAAAGAAGGGAGTGTGGAAGTTTGAAAATGAAAAATAAGTAGTACAGTACTGTACTTTTAAACTATCCATGGTTGGTGACTCCGTTAAAAATGCATGAATGTATGTTGGGGTCACTGTTAGGGTTAGTTACAAACCATATCCCTATAATCCCTGTCACAGGTATCGCTGAGGGGCAGGAGGGAAATGTGAAGGACACGGGGAAGTTGAGGAGACTTATAGAGTCTTTGGGAGAGGAGAAGGATGCTTTTGAACGAAGGATGAAACTTTACGCGATCACCACCTGCGCTTATCTGCTGACTTCAGAGGTAAGAGATATCAGGACTCTGTGTGTTTGTGTGTGTGTGTGTATGTGTGTGTGTGTGTATGTATATATATGTGTGTATGTAAAATATATATATATATATATATATATATATATATATATCAGGCAAAGTAACCTCACCAAGGAGGAAAGACAGCGGTCACGGCCGCGCAGCAAGTGGACAAAGGCTGGACTGGGCTGTAAAAAAATCTTTATTGTGCCATGGATATTTTAAAAAAAAGAGAGAGAGGAAGGCACCCCCCGCAACTCTAACGCGTTTCAGCCGCAACGGGCCACGGACACACCACGGGACCAGCACGGCAAGATATCCTACAGCATCAGATGTATCAGACGCTGCCAGCTGGTATTCCAATGCTTCAGACCTCATGGATGGTATTAGAACTGATAATTGCGGAAGTCCTAGGTAATCAGTCCCTCCAGACCAGATCCGCGCCAATTCTGGGGCTGTGTGCAGCAGGGCTGGAAGCTTGCCACTCCTTCCGACCCTTGATGATGACGTAATGTCGGCGCTGCTGTCCTGACGCGTTTCGTCAGACACTCTGACTTTTTCAAAGGATAATCAAACCTCAACCTAGACAAACATATATACCTAAAAAGGTATCTCTCCCAATTAGTCGCAAAAGCAGTTTAATTGGATTCACATAAATCTGCTGTTAGAGCTATAGGAAAAAGAAAACAAATGTTAGTTGTGTTATACAATAGATATATAAAAAAATCTATAGGTAAAAAATGTATATATAATATAACCAATGCAGGAATTACGATATAGATAGTGATGACTAAATGCAATAAGATGTTCTAATGCATATTATTAGTGTGAACAATTTTATTTATTTATTTATTTATAAAATATTTTACCAGGAAGTAATACATTGAGAGTTACCTCTCGTTTTCAAGTATGTCCTGGGCACAGAGTAAAACAAATAATACATGGTTACAAATACAGTTACATAAATGAACAAGGTATACATTTATATACAAGACATTGCATGCACAGTTAAAGAAAATATATATTATGAGCGTATGAAACAGTTACAGACCAGATTAAAGTGTGAGACAGCCTTAGATTTGAAAGAACTTAAGCTGGTGGTGGATATGAGAGTCTCTGGTAGGTTGTTCCAGTTTTGGGGTGCACGGAAGGAGAAGGAGGAACGTCCGGATACTTTGTTGAGTCTTGGGACCATGAATAGTCTTTTGGAGTCTGATCTCAGGTGATAGGTACTGCATGTGGTAGGGGTGAGGAGCTTGTTCAGGTAGCTGGGTAGCTTGCCCAGAAAGTATTTGAGGGTGAGACAGGAAAGGTGAACTTTGCGCCTAGACTCTAGTGATGACCAATCTAGTTCTTTGAGCATTTCGCAGTGATGTGTGTTGTAGTTGCATTGGAGAACAAAACGACAAATTGAATTGTAGAGGGTGTCAAGTTTGCTAAGGTGGGTTTGAGGAGCCGAGCCATATACTATGTCTCCATAGTCAATAATTGGCATTAGCATCTGCTGTGCAATACGCTTTCTGACCAGGAGACTTAGGGAGGATTTGTTCCTGTAAAGTACCCCTAGTTTGGCATAGGTCTTGGTTGTCAGGGTATCAATGTGCATCCCGAATGTTAAGTGGGAGTCAAACCATAAGCCCAGGTATTTAAAACTAGTGACAGGTGTTAGGGTGGTTTTAGCGTTGGTTCTAATCAGGAGCTCAGTCACTGGAAGCTTTACAAATTTAGTCTTGGTCCCAAATACCATTGTTACAGTCTTGTCAGTGTTTAAAAACAGTTTGTTTTGGGAAATCCAGTTTTCGAGTCTCAAAAAGTCAGACTGAAGTATGTGTTGAAGGTCAGAGAGGCTATGGCTGTGTGCATACAGGATTGTGTCATCTGCATACATGTGTATTGAGGCTTCCTTACAAGCTGTGGGAAGATCATTAATGAACACTGAGAAGAGTAGGGGCCCCAGAACAGAGCCTTGCGGGACACCACAGGTGATATCCAGGGGGTTGGAGTTAGAGCCTGAGATGGACACATGTTGGGATCTTCCTGATAGGTAGGACTGAAACCAGTTTAAAGCATGTTTCCCTATTCCAGAGCTCTGGAGTTTGTTAAGCAGGATAGCATGATCAACTGTGTCAAAAGCCTTTGCAAAATCTAGGAATACTGCACCAGTGAGTTGTCCCCGTTCCATTCCACACTGGATTTCATTGCAAACTTTTAGCAGGGTAGTTACGGTGGAGTGTTTGGGCCAAACAGTGGCAGCAGCAGGAGAAATGCCAGCACTTGCACATTAAAAAACAATAGATCTGAATATATCATTATAATTTGAATACATGTCTGATCACAATAAATAAACATAAATGTGCCTTGTATCTATGCTTGCTTCTCCCGCTCCGCCATATTGGTCACTGTGAAACACCAATCCGACAGGAGAGGAGAGGAATAGAACCAAGAACCAACAGAGCAGAGAAATATAATAAATCCGGAGCAAATAGGATACAGGAGCCAATATTAAACAATAGCACTTGTGTCAATGGGCAAATTGAATCCACCGGGCGCTAATGTCGCAAGCTGGTAGATCCTATAAGTCTCACGTTTTACACAACATTTTGAATCGATCACCCCCTAATGACAGAGGAGATATATACTCCAATCCTATAATTTTTAATGATTTTGGATCCTTTTTATGAACCATTTCAAAATGTCTATAGATCCCATGACTGCTAACACCGTTAATGATGTTTCTTCGGTGCTCTAAAAAGCGAGCACTCAAGGGACGCGTGGTGCGGCCCACGTATTGTTTGCCGCAACCACACGTCAGTATGTAAATAATATACATGCTTAGACAAGTAATAGACCCTAAGACACTGTGTGTTGCCCCTGACAAAAGAGACAAACTGGTTAGATGTTAACAGATGACCACAGGTGATGCAGCGTGACCTGCCACACCAGTGGTTACCAACAGGCCTCAATTGAGACAAAGCAGACGGATGGCTATTTTCAGTGTTCGACAAACCTATACATTTGCTCGCCCCGGGCGAGTGGATTTAACCCCCGGGCGAGTAAATATTGGCCCAAGCAGCACACGTTTGGTACTAGGTGGCGAGTAGATTTTTTTGTGTGGCGAGTAGATTTTTTGGTGATTTGTCAACCACTGGCTATTTTTAATTATATATACATGCATACCCCGGTTTAAGGACACTCACTTTAAGTACACTCGCGAGTAAGTACATATCTCTCAATAGGCAAACGGCAGCTCACGCATGCGCCTGTCAGCACGTCCTGAACAGCAATACCGGCTCCCTACCTGTACCGAAGCCTTGCGCAAGCGGGGAGACTATAGAGCCTGTTACACATGCGTTATTTACATCAGTTAGGCACATATATGACGATTGCCGTACAGTACATGCATCGATAAGTGGGAAAAGGGAGTGCTTCACTTTAAGTACATTTTCGCTTTACATACATGCTCCGGTCCCATTGCGTACGTTAATGCGGGGTATGCCTGTATATGTATATATGTATATATCCATAAACACTACCTGTAACTCCTCTTATTGCTCCATATAACCTTTTACCATAATTCCTATTACACCATGTGTCACGGTAGACCAACTCTTTTAACACCATTTATATTTAAGGGATCGTTTACAAGGCAAAACAAGGCAGGGTAATAAAATGAGGTTTATTTGGATAAGACCTTGGAAACACACAGAAATACAAAATACAGAGAATATACACACTTACTTTGGGTCTGGGGGTAAAAACTAGGCTTTCCTAGGTGCAAGGCGCCTGCTTTAGCAAAGACTTACCTTGTTAACGCCACGTCACTGGACTGTCACTGGACTATAACCTTACTCCTCAGAACCAGTCCTCAGCTTTGGCTAGGAGACCCTGGCATCGCAATGCCCCTGGGAAACCTTACCGGCGCTCCACTGGACTAGTACGAAGACTATCTATAAGTCTGAAAAGACGGAGAGAGAGAGATCTCTGATCTGCGGCTGCCCCTTTTAAAGACTACCGTGTCCTATGTTTTAACATGGACTCAAGCGTGGGAACCTTTCCCAACAGCCAATCAGAGCAGGGCCCACCTGGCTGATAATGTCCAGGGAAAGGGGCGGGCCAACCCAAATCTTACTCATGGCTAGCTGCGGGGGCAGGCTCCACAGAGTCTGAGAGAACCAAAAGGGCTTTTGAGGCCTGTTCTTCTGCCCCTCCTTGCTACCAAATGGCCAGACACCACTGGCATCTTGGGTCTCCTTTGAGCCCAGATGGTTAGGCAGATATCCTGGCTCTTATGCAAATGCTTAGGCTGACTGCATGGATTTTTATACATACAGTATAACACCATATAAACTATACTTTAATAACGTATAAACCTTGGGGAACCTTATATTTATGGTTGGGGCACCCATACCCCCAATACAATTTCTGGGACACCTTGACACTAACTGGGGTACCCCCTTTAATCTAAGGATTTACTCAGCTACAGGGATACCTGTTCATCCCTGTGCCTCATTCACTTTTCTGAGCTAGAAAAGATAGTCCCGTGGGTTCCAATGGCGGAGCACAGCTGTAGAAGAATGGGGGCTACAACAGCTGTGCTCCGCCATTGGACCCCACGGGACTATCTTTTCTATGCATACATCGGCGTGATGCACGCAACAGGCAAAGGTTGAGCTGCTACATGAGTGAGTTCTCACCTGTTTAAGCCAGGACTGCTTATTATGGTATGTACAGCTTGTTTTACTAGGAGCTTTAGCATGACCTTTATGGTATATATTTAGATCTGCTATTACCTCTATAGTATTAACTCTTATACTGCTATACCTATACAGGTTCATTGAGTCTCACATAGCTTTCATTATAGCTCTGTCATCTTTGCCCAATATCATTGCTTTCTGGATTATATATATATGTTCCACTTTGCGGCTGAGCCCTGACTACTGGGATCATATCCCTTAAAGATTGTACACTTTTCTGAGCTATGCTGAAGCAGGGTACCCTAGTGGTGAGTCGTGCTTGCGTTTTCAAGGGGAGATATTGCCGGGACAATGTGCCTACATGTATACGAGAATCAGGCATGTTTCCCGGGTACATTTATGGGGGAACCGACAACTCTGGAACCCAACCTCCTAGGCACATTCTATCAACGGTTCCTCCGCAAAAAAAAACTTGAAACTCATCCCCTAGCAATCTGGTATGAGTAGGGAGAAGGAGTGGCTCAGTGTAAGGAATCTGGTGTCTCAGCGCCGTCAGCGCGACCATTACTCACCTCCCGTCGGTACTCAGGCGTCCAAGCGCCTGCAGCGCAACTCCCACATACCTCCGTTGTCTGCCACTGGCATTCTGGCTCCTCGCCATCACAGGATTGCACCAACCGAAGAGGTGCCTGTTGAACCGCAGCCTCTGCGTGTCTCTCCGGCTCCGCGCTCTATGCGCATACGTGCGTCTGTCACTGACCCCATGCGCATACGCGCGTGTCAGTCACCGAATCCACGCACACACGCACCCAGACGTTATGTGCATGCATTCCCAGCTTACAGAGCACACGCCTAACAGAGCACTTTTAACCACTGCTCCTGCAGTGAGGCGTCGCCCCCAAGCTTCACACAGTTCCATGCAAATCAATGACTACACTCAGCTGGGCTGTAACACCTCCCTCCTATCAGGGAGGACTCCTTGCAGTCCTCCAGGCCTGCCCCCTTTTCCCATTGGCCTGCTCAGCTTTATTATGCCTGTGCTTACCATCACTCGTCGCTCGACATAGTTCTGTATGGAAGCATTTGACTACTCTCTCAGTGACTCCTCAGGTATTGACGCGGATTGGACGACTACCCCCTCTGGCTCTCGACTTCTGCTCTACTTGGACTTCGTGACTTCTGGCATCCCTGATACACGGCTAATACCTTCGACCTTCCGCAACTCTCCGATCCCTGACCTTGGCAACGGCAATAACTACTCTTCCTCTACTACCGGTACCGGCAAGTATTGTCTTCCTTACTATACCTGGCCTGGCAACACTAACACCACACTCCGGACGCGCTCCCTTTGCTGCGGGTGCGTGTATCCCTACGTCCCACCTCAGCAAAGGGGGCGGGTCTGGTCTGCGGGCAGCACCGGCGTAACGCTCAGTGAGTAAAATACACTGACTGGCACTGAGTTTGAACCAGGGGAGCCTGGTTCAAGTCCCGGTATCGGCTCCTTGTAAACTTGGGCAAGTCACTTTATCTCCTTGTGCCTCAGGCACCAAAAAAAAAAACATAGATTGTAAGCTCCACGGGGCAGGGACCTGTGTCTGCAAAATGTCTCTGTAAAGCGCTACGTATAACTAGCAGTGCTATAAAAGAACATGCTATTATATTATTATTATCCCTGCTTGATTGCATGCCCGGAAAGGTAAAAACACAAAAAATACTTTTATTACAGGTAACACATGGTAAAGATGCAATGTTTCTGGGCCCAAGAGTTAACGCTCCTGGACGCTTATACACGGATCAGGGGTAACCAAAACGGGGTTAACCTTTATTTGAGAGCCTAGTTACTCCCTACCGTCACACCATGTAACCGCTCGCTGTAACTATTCCTATTGTCCCATATAACTACATGTATTACTTTTCCTATTACTCTATATAACCTCCCCCATTTAGCTAATCTTATTGCCCCAAATAGTTGCTCCCAAAAACTCCTCTTATTGCCCCAAATAAAGGAATCCTTTAGCTCCTCCTTTTACCCCATATAACCGCTCCCAATAGCTCCTCCTATTGTTCCATATAACACCACATAACTCCCTATAACTTATCCTATATAACTGTCACAGTAGATCTGACATTTAACTGAGATCGCAAAGACCAAGCAGAATGACAGAATTAAATAAACAATAGTTTATTTTGACCGGAGGCAACAGGGAGCAACACAGTAAAAGCAAGGTAATAGCTTGCCACAAACTCATGGTACAGGGAACTCCTAGCTTGCTAGGTGCTGGGTACCGATGGAGCAAGGTTACCCAGTATGCCGCGTTGATCCGTTCATTCATCAATGCCAGTACACGTACCATGTCCTGCTAAAATTCACCAGATCATCCAAATACGCCCGAACATATCCCTCCATCCATTTTAGCTATCAGTTGGCCAGTTATTGGAAGTTATCCGGAGCATTCTTCATCCCGAATGGCATCATGGAAAACTCATAAAAGCCATTCGGTGTGATGAACACCGAGTTCTCCCTAGCCTCAGCGGTCAATGAGATTTTCCCAATAGCCCCTGCTAAGATCCATGGTGGATAGGTACCTTGCCCCGGGAGCTCGTCCAGGAGCTCAACCATGCGGGGCATGGGGAAGGCATCCGTGACTGTCTGGACATTGAGCTACTGGTAGTCCATACAGAACCGGGTGATTCCATCTTTTTGGGCAGAGTCTGGCTCACCTGATCTCTCAGTGCCGGGGTACACACAGCCATTGCCACCAGGTCAGTTGCAATGTATCTTTTCAGCATATTAATGTGGTCAGTCCACTTCCTAGTCTGATCATCATTTAGACCCACCTCATGATTGACCATGTATGGGCCGGATCAGGCAGCCATCAGCTTGTTCTGGCGAATGAGCTTCAGAACCAAGATCTGCTGCCCAGGGATACACTCTCTGCTATGGGCATTGCAGTCATACCAGCACTTTTGCCTGTGCCTGTGCCAACCCCTTGAGACCCTCTAACCACTCTCTAAGCTCCACCACATACCTCATCACCAAGATAGCTATAGTGGCGGTCTTCCCCTTCCATTTCTCATGTAACTGGTCAAGCTGTCCATGCTTGCGGCATCCGTAAAGAACCTCAAAAGGAAAGAAACCGGTCGACTTCTGTGGAACCTCCATGTAGGCAAACGTGACGCGCTGCAAGTGAGATTCCCAGTCCCCTCTTTCAGCTTCCACGAACGCTTGCAGCATCTGCTTTAAGGTGCAATTGAACCATTCACACCGTCTGTTCATCTGGGAATAGTAAGGGCCAGTGCGGAGTTGCTTAACCCCACTTTTAGCCCAGAGACACTGGAGCAGTAACGACATGAATATGCCCCATATCGGTTAGGATTGCACTTGAGAAGCCTAGCATAGCAAATATATCAATTGGCTAAGTCCAACTCTGAGAATATACCTTTTCCTAGAGCTTCTCGTGATCATCAGGGGTTCCACTATATTTACCGCTACCTGCTGGAAGCATTCCCCAATCACATGCAGTGGCCTCAGGCGTGCCTTTGCCCAATCGCTGTGTCTGCCAACTCGCTGGCAGATGTCACAAGCCTGGCAGAAAGTTTACCATCAACTGTACAACCCCCAGTCAGTAAAAATTCTGCGTTAGATGGGCTTCTGTATGAATGACCAGATTGATTGTCAGCTAGCAAGATCTCGTGGGACAAGCGTAGAAGCTCACCACTGTATGCAGAGGGGACGATTAGTTGGTTGTGTAGTTCTTTTCGATTATAAACAGGGACCTGAAACCCTGGTAAATGAATTAATTTTACATCTTTTATTTGCATAATTTCTCGGGTGGTGAAAGTGGATAGATATGATTGCAAGTGAGTAAGGGGTTAATATTAACTCATTGAAGGTACCATACGTAGGCATAAGGTGAGTTGGCTAGAGTGGCTGGTTGTATTAATCCTGGTTGCATATCTAAGTCACATGCTCACTTGTCTGCTATTCATGACAGATGGTATATGGGGACGGATTGAGGGGAGATATTATTCATTTGAGGGACATTTGCGAAGGTGAAGAGTGGGGCAACTTGCGAGCTGTGAATTAACCCTTGTCCCGTATGCAGGTCATGTGCTCGCAGGTGTGTCGTACGTAACAGGAGGCAATCGAGTATAGATGTAATTCCAGAGAGAAACCCTCTGGGTTTTTAAATTAGACACACCTCAACTTAAAGGTTTAAATGTGGATATAGATATCAATTCATGTATTATCTAATGATTAAGCTTGATATGTTATGTTTCTATATTGCAATAACTGTCCCATCCATGTCTCCAACGTCTCCTTCTAGGCACTTTAGACTTTTTCCTGATTTTATTAAATGTTAATACTGTTTTTAATAAAAATGATATGTTTATGCTTGATGTCTAATCTAAGTTGTTCTTATATAGTTGTTTTTATATATTTTTCATATATTATATTTACATTTTGGTTTTGAACTGGTTTTAATATTGAAACATCACTTCATATTTTTTTTTTTACATTTTATTTGGTACTTATTAACATCATGATTTTGACATTTTTACTGGTCCTGTATATTAGGTCATTGTTAGGACATTGTTTATTAGTATGGAAGACAATAGGATATTCACTATTGATGTTGTATTATGGAGATGTTTAGTTTTGGAATATATAGGACTCAATTTATGTACATTTTAGATTAGCGCTCTCTTTGTAGTCTTGTTTTTTTATTGATGGTGTAGAGTAGCAGTGTCCAATAGGAATTCAAAGATAGCGACGTGTGGTTGTCGTCTTTCTACAGTATATTCGCCATATTCTCATGTCAGTCGCCTGTGTTGTTGGCCTTGTGAGACCCCCCCCCTCCCTCTCTCACACCCCCACCTATCCCTCCTCCCTCATCCTCTCCCCCTCACCCACTCCTCTGTCCCGACACCCTCCCCTCTCTCCCCTTCTCCCAATAAACACACCAAGCCTCCCCACCCCAATACACATAACCCCCCACATCCCTAATACACACAACCCCCCACAACTCATACACATAACCCCCACACCCCAAAAACACATACCCCCACCCCAAAAACACATACTCACACCCCAAAAACACATACCCCCCCCACACCAAAAACACATAAGCCCCCCACCCCAAAAACACATACCCACACCCCAAAAACACATACCCCCACACCAAAAACACATAAGCCCCCCACGCCGAAAACACATACCCACACCCCGAATACACATAACACCCCTACACCTTACCTGTACTGAGGACTCCAGTATCACACAGCAAATGCAGAAGTGGGACCAACTTCCGACGCACAGGGGTGTTGTTGTAAATGAAGGCGCTAGCTAGCCGAGCCCCCCCCCCCCCACACAGCTGCCAGGCAGGTGTCCTACCTGTGTCCCTGTTTGCCACAACGCAGTGTCCTATTTGCCACATGTAGCGAGTGGCGAATGTATTTGACACCACTGGTGTAGAGCCTTGATCTGTTATTTTGGTGGGCTTAATATGTCGATGTGTATTATAATACTTAGTACATTTCTACTTATGTTGCTGCTTTTCTTTGAAGCTATATTTGGAAGGTTGTCCCAGCATTTGTATTGAATAAAGTTTTACAATTTTGTATTACCAAACATGATGACGTAATTGGACGGCAGGCTATTTAAAGTCTGGAGCTTCTGGAGTAAAAGAATACTGATTCCGCTGAGGAAGCAGATTTTCTGTGAAACGTGTAGTGCTGGACCCCAAGCGCTGAGATCTCCTTTGACAATTCGGACGTCGGACTGTAATTCTCCTTGCTCCATTGTGAGATAGTGCTGACCGCATGGAACGTTTGCTGTTGCGTAGGTGGAGCTTTGGAGTGAATGTCGGCAGAGGTCTGAAGCATTCTGACATATTTCTATCATAATCATTCTGACCATGGGTGGCCTAAAAGCGATTTCCCTTCATGTCGCATGTGAGTTCAATCGCATATGTTTACTTTTTATACTTCTATTAAAACATTATTTGCACGATCTCCATTTTCTTCTCTATAAAACATTGGAGAGTATCTGATAAATCCACAAGCACACAGCCCCCCTAGGTATCCCATTAACACCAATGGGTTCAAGAAACTTTACCCCACTTTGAAGTTGGGTGTTGTGTTTCCAAGAAGTTCTGCAGATGATTGCTCAGTTTGGACAGCCTTTTCGGACTATTGTGCCCTTCATAGCTAGCAATGCCTGCACTTTCCAAGAGCTTAGATTCCAGTTGCATGCACATGGGACGCGGTGCGCACACACCCTCCAGGCGTCAGGATCGGTGGAGCCTATCAGCTGTTCTGAGGGAGCAGCATTTGCTTGAAAGAAAGGTGCGAGTGTCCCGTCAATAACACACAAGACTTGATTTCACTGGAAATTCTGTGAGTGCAATTGTGATTGCCTGCGTGTATAATACAATTATAATGTTACACTCTTGTAACGGATTTTCTGGCCTAGCCTGACCCACCCAATCTCACATTGGCCCCTGTGGTCTAACCAGTCCCCATTACAGTGTAGTGTCTGGTGGTGCACCTGTTGGCAACAGGACTTTTGAGTCTCCCGTATGATGTTGTGTGGGGGGTAGTGTGCTTGAGTCCTACCTAGATCCAGTGCAGCGCCTCCACCTCATCAGGATCCCAGCATCCGCTTGTGGATGGTCCTGGTGAGGAACTCCTCTGTGGTGCACTCCTCTGTGTAATCACTCCACACTTACACACAAGGGTATGGTTTAACAGGATCATCTTTATTGACTTGCGGCGGCCAGCTGCCCCTCACAGTGGGTGTACTTAGCCTCTCATGTTCACCGCACTTCCCTTTGAAAGGTGTCCTTTCCCTAATTGGGGATTCCCTATCTCCCCTCAGGGAGATACTCCCTGTGCCAGGTCCCTGGTCACAGTCTTATAAGCTGTCTCCTCCCAAGCCTGCACTCAGACTTGCTCCTTGTCTCATAGTCTCTTACATAACCTTCCAACAGCTTCTGAACTCCTCCTCTAACAACTCAGCAACCACTAACTTTTGAACAGTGCTGTGCCTTATGTATCCTCTGGGGGCTGGCACAACTCTGACATTACTAATCATGGATTCAGAGCATGTGACCACTCCCATCCATACATAGGGCACCTCACCAGGGCGTGAGGGCAAACCTCCATAATTACTGCTGGCATGCCCATAACTTACCAGGCCTTACTGTCAGCAGGAGAGATGACTGCAGCCATTTTACAGCATGGTTACGCTATGTTTGCCTCTTTTTATTCTTTTTGTCACTGCTCAAGGGCACTCATTTACTGAGAAGGTCCCATTATCCATTTGGAAGAGGATGGTATCGTTATACCAGTGTATTATTATTGAATACTAACATTCACATTTATTGGGGCTCTGTGTGCTCCTTTGTTTGTGGTGTTTTATTCATCCACCTTGTGAGTCCATTACCCTCCTACTAGTTAGTGTACATACTGTATCATGCACAATTTCACTACTTGTGGGTTTTTTCTACCCCACTTGTGGTTCCTGGGAGTTGCACTCCAATTCTTGTCTACAAAACGATAAATCCGACTTTTTTCCCCATATAAACGGATGCTTTACAGTACCTCCTCCTATAACACCATACAACTCCACTTATTGCTCCTTACAACCACTCCCTATCTCCTCCTATTGCTCTATATAACTACTCTGCACATTACACACACACAGCTCTGCAGTGCATGCCCCCTCCCTGTCATCTGACCCCTCTCTGTTCATAGACCGCCTCCTGCCCCGATGACCTAATTGACTTGGTGGCTTCAATGCTACAGGATGAGGAGAAAGGGATCAAGATCCAGGTGTTAAACACGCTGAGAGCTTTCGCGAAACACAAGACCAAGAGAGAAAAGATGCAGGTGCCTAGGATCTAATGTGTCATCTCCACATTTGACAGCCTCACTGTAATTGCTCTTTTTCTCTGTCGCTGTTCTGCAGTGACAGAT
Organism: Ascaphus truei; assembly: GCF_040206685.1. Lineage (NCBI taxonomy): Eukaryota > Metazoa > Chordata > Amphibia > Anura > Ascaphidae > Ascaphus > Ascaphus truei. The sequence continues at coordinate 28,178,764 of NC_134491.1, forward strand.
GATACATTGATACACAAGCAGTACGTAGTGACATACACAGTAATAGACATAGTGACTGTGTCTGTCACTGTGTCACTACATCTGTGACAGACACAGTGACAGAAAGAGTGCCAGATTGACCGACACAGCGACAGACATACAGTAGTGACAGCATTCGTTTTAGAAGTAGTGACAGCTGTGTCCCCGTGTCATCAGGAATATGTCCCCCGTGTTACCGAGCTAATGACTAGCGTGTGGGACTCAGAGTTGCACGTGGCCACCCTGAAGTTGCTGAACAAGCTTCCCCTGCGCAGCTCCTGCTTCCCGCTCCTAAGGAAGAGCATTCCCTGCATCATGAAGATCCTGCAATCACATTGCAGCCAAGCACAGGTGTGAAGATCATCCAATTTCTGCTGCAAAAAAAAGGGTTAATAGCCGGAGTGGGTTCAATTTTCCCATGAAATTGTAACTCTACTTTCACAATTTTCTTCTTCCTATGTTCTTTCTCTTTTTAACTACTATACTGTATATCTTTACTTACGTTTTCTCTTTCTTTTTTGTTATAGTATAATATAGAATATTTCTTCATATTATTTTTGTTCTTCCTTTCTTTCCTCTCTCATTCTATCAGTCTCTCACTCTCTTTCTCTCGTTGTCTCCCCTACTTAATGTTTGTAGCTTAAACCATGTAGTTCTAGCCCCTTTACCTCTCCACCAACCCCTGTTATCCCCCCATTTTTTCAGATCGAGGCTGCCAGGCTTCTGATCCGACTGTCCCGAAAGGAAGAATTACTTTATGACGTTCTGAACTGCCAGGTAGGGCAACTGCCTTATATTGTGGCACGTGAGACATCTCATTAACTATTATGGAACCGAAAGACTTAAAAATAGCACCCAATGCATTAAGAATTGGAGCACATCCACTTGTCACCCTCTCCAGGTGTTCCCAGACTTCCTGAACCTCTTTAACACTTCACTCCCCGCTGACATGACCCGAGAGATGCTGCATCTGCTGCAGACCCTGTGTGCGGGGTGCAGTAGCCCCATATACCAAGCACTGAGCTGGACATACAATGATGACTCTCTGTGTGAGGCTCTGTTTGGAGAGGTCAGCCACCTGGCAGACAACCTGCTATCCCTTATCATGCACACTGATGAGGACGTTCAGATAGAGGTCAGCAAGATCATCGTCACCTTGCAGCACTCCAAGAGTCTGAGGGCATTCCAACTCAGAAGAGACAGCTCTGCGACCTCCACCAGTTTACTACCCACAGCACCTAACAATTGCAGTTGATAAACATGAGCTTTGTTCTCAACTAACCTGTCATCCTAATAAACACTGTCTGCACTCATCCAACCCCCTTATCGTAATAAACATGAGCTCTATAATCAACCTATGCAACTTATCATATAAGCTATGATGTCCATACTCAACCAAAACAGTTCACCTTATATATTAAACCCTTAGGGGTAATTCCAATAGTGAGGATAGAGGTAGGGATATTAGTGACTTCCTCTATTCTGTGGATTCTCTTATATGGAGAATGGACAGGAGAAGAAAATGGCACAGAGTAGAGAAAGTGTTAATAGGTCTTCTTTGTATTCCTCCCATCCCCTTTAGTGGGAAGTTCTTAGAATAGGAATAGGAATTTTGTCTGCGACTAATATTTTGTCCTGACCCCAAATAACTTGTACACCCCCTGACACCGAAACATGTTCCACCTCATTACAATAATTGAATAAACCATTTTTTTTAATCAGGTCAGATATGTGAATCAGTGAGGGCAGCGAGTGTATAAGGGAAAATATAGAGGGGAGGTTTATGGGGGATTTATAAGATTTAGGATATTCTGTATTCAGTAATTTTCTTATGGGAAATGTACATTTCGAGGCAAACATTAAGGTAAAGAATAAAATGTGTAGGTACATGAATGACAATAGGAGTATATTGATCTGTGTAGGGTATAACGAGTTGCGGGATGTATATATGGTATCAGTGGGATGGTGTGTGTTATACTGTATGGAAACATTACGATGTGTGAAAGCAGTATATTATTTATGTGCATTTAGTAAAGCACCCCAGTGTATATAGTTAGCATTTTTGTTTCCAGGGAAATATAAGGGATATGGAATATCTAGTATGGTGCAGTGTTTATATAAGGTACCGTTCATTTTGGGATATATAAGGAATATCATGAAGTGTAGGGGCAGTGTGTCAACAGGGTGGAATTGTATTTGTGGTATAGGACAGGCCAATATGTGGGATAGAGCAAAGTTATGTAGTGTGGTATATAAGACATATTCCCATTTATGGATTGAGACCGTGTGTTTAGAGGGTGGGGTAGTTTACAGGCAAAAAATACATATACTGATGTTTTGGGGGAAATAAGTGGTACTATTGCTATAGGATCATGTGAATCCCTCTGTTAATCAAAACAGGACAAGGTTGGATTTATTTTGCTCTGTCATTGGGGTCCTCGCAGATTCCGAAGTCCGTGTTGGTGATGGTGCCTCCAATCGTCCTGTCTACTTCACACCACAGGCCGCTCTCGCAGGGGCAGTAATAATACACACCATACAAGTGCTATGGAGACATGGGAACAGCATTAAGAGACAGTGACATTTCCAAGATATAGTAACCAAAAATATATTTTTGTAGGAACTGGCAGTCATTATGATTTTATAAAAAATTACTTCTCCAACTCCTCCTATTACTCCTTATACGTTATAACCCCTCCATATACCTCCTCCTATTGTTCATTATAACCACTCCCTATAACTTCTCCTGTCACACCATATAACAAACTGTTCTTTATAACGCCTGCATATAATCGGTCCCTATAACTCCTCCTAGTGCCTCAAGTAACCACTCTTATCACGTACAGCACCCTGCTAGCACGCAACCTGCATACGGGACAAGGGTTAATACTCACGCCTGCAAGCGCTTCCACTTTTCACCTCCGCAAAGGTCCATCAAATGGACAATATCTCTTCTACAGGATCCAGGATTAATACACAGCTCACAAGCTGCCCCACTCTTCACCTTCGCAAAGGTCTCTCAAATGAGTTATATCTCTCCTCAATCCGTTCCAATATACCCCCGCCACGAACAGCACACAAGTGAGCACGTGACTTAGATATGCAACCAGGGTTAATACACATGGCTACTCTAGCCAACGCACCTTTCGCCTCCGCAAGGAACCAGTGAGTTAATATTAACTCTGCAGTACAAGCATACCCCGGTTTAAGGATACTCACTTTAAGTACACTCGCGAGTAAGTACATATCGCCCAATAGGCAAATGTCAGCTCACGCATGCGCCTGTCAGCACGTCCTGAACAGCAATACCAGCTAAATACCTGTACCGAAGCTGTGCGCAAGCGGGGAGACTATAGAGCCTGTTACACATGCGTTATTTACATCAGTTATGCACGTATATGATGATTGCATTACAGTATATGCATTGATAAGTGGGAAAAAAGGTAGTGCTTCACTTTAAGTACATTTTCGCTTTACATACATGCTCTGGTCCCATTGCGTACGTTAATGCGGGGTATGCCTGTACTAATATTAATATCTGCAGTACTTCAAATGTTTCTTTTTTTTGTTCCCTGTGAAGGATTTGGTCTTCGTAATTGCAAATCATAACTATACACTGCCCCCACCTGGGGTTATGCAAATACAATAAGATGTAAAATTAATATTTGCCAGGGCCCCAGGTCCCTTTTTATTATAGAAAAAACTATGCACATTAACACAACAAAATCAGTTGAAGCAACATGTGTCCGAATGTTAAATTAGTCTCTCCAGAGAGTGCACCAGTTCATTCAGAGCCCAAATCATTACTTATTAAATGTTTTAATATATATATATAAAAATACAGTGCTTAGGTTACAGAAATGGTATTACAAAAAACATACAGTTACAATAAAATGCAGAACAGCTTCTTAAAATAAAAGGGGAAAACATAAAAAAAACTATAATTTACCAAATGCCATAGATTTTCCCCTTGAGAGGTCACTGGTAAGAAATGATGACATATCCCGTAACTGGTCTCAAACACACCTCGGTAGACATCTAAACGTCATCATTTTTACTCGGTCTTAAATACATTCTTTTCCATTGAACACAACCTAAACCCAGCCCCTTTCGTAAATTAGCTGTGAGATTGACAGTTTTACGACAGAGCAAAACATCTCCCACCAAATGACATTTACCTAAAGCCTGCAATATCTAATATATACTCACAACTTTACCTCTGTAAGACTTACACAAACGTGAGATACATTCAGGCACTCACTGCAGACGCAATGAGACTAAATGTGAACAGTGTAATCCTAAAGTTAAGATAAATATTAACATCTGTCTCTAGGTACCTGCTAGTCCTGACGTGCCTGTAATCATTATGTGCGACTCGGTTCCACAGATACACACATGTAATTTTTAGCCTGTTCAGCAGAGGACGTCACATGATATTCTCATATTTAATAAGGTCACTCTTGGTTTGATACCTTCTGCAGGCACGCCCCTGGCTATCCATACACCCCCTGCCGAGAAATGCTTTGAAGCTCGGTCTCCTGTGTACAGAAAGTTGTCACAGTGACACTCAAGTCTCCAGACATGGCCCTTAACTCGACTCTACCAGCCATATACACTAGGCCTGCAAAAAGGTGTTAACATACAATAAACCCACTCTTTGTACTTTTCACACCCAACTTCAATCAAGGCCTTTTGAAGCCCCCACAGATTTCTGACAAGACAGACCACACATTTTGTATTTTAAATGCAAACTGTAACTCATTAACCCCTTAAGCATCAGAGGGATTAAAATACCTAATATTTCATGACATTATTATGACAACTCTCTATAACAGTTTTTATTGCTCCATATAAGCATTCCCTATAACTTCTCCTGTACTCACCAGAGGGGAGCAGCGCTGGGTCTCAGCAGCTTTGGGGGAACAGCGTGCCAGGCTCACCCCACTGTCCCTGTGGCAGCAGCTACTTTTGCACTGGGCGCTTTGCAGACAAAGTTCCCCATTGTCCTGAAACACACAGAAACATGAGCTCCCTCTGGTGTTTAATCTGCAGTACTTCATCATCGCATTGCACACATTAAGGGGATTATTCTATATCAGCAAAAGTGAACAATCGGGTTGTTTTCGACCGAAATTCCCCATTGACTTAAATTTTGTTTGAAAACAGCCCAATCAGCTGCTTCAGCTAATATAGAATATTTATTTATAAAATGTTTTACCATTAAGTAATACATTGAGAGTTACCTCTCGTTTTCATGTATGTCCTGGGCATAGAGTTAAGATGACAAAGAGTACATGGTTACAAATACATAGTTACATAAGTGAACAGGGTATACATTATATACAAGACATTTACAGTTACAGATAATATATTTTATAGGCGTCTGTAACAGTTACAGACCAGATTAAAATGTGAGACAGCTTTAGTTTTGAAAGAATTTAGACTGGTGGCAGCTGTGAGAGTCTCCGGTAGATTGTTCCAGTTTTCTGAACCTTGGGACCATGAACAGTCTTTTGGAGTCAGATCTCATATGATAAGTGCTGCATGTGGTAGGGGCGAGGAGATTGTTCAGATAGACGGGTAGCTTGCCCAGAAAGTTTTGAAGGCACTATTTGAATAAGCTGTTTGACTTAGAATGCACGTGCTCGGCACACACCCCGTTTTAGCTATTTAAATTTTTATATGTACAGTATACTAACTGAATTCCTCCTGTGTGTGTGTGTGTGTGTGTGTGTGTCTGCCTCTGTGTGTGTCTGTGTGTGTTTGTCTCTGTGTGTGTGAGGGTGACTGTGTGTGACTGTATGTGTGAAGAGTGTTACAGTGTTTGACTGTGTGTGTGTGTGTGTGCGCGTGTCTGTGTGACTGTGTGTGTGAATGTGTCTGTGTGTATAATAGTGAGTCTGTGTGTGAATGTGTCTGTGTGTCTCTGTGTTGTGTGTTGCATGTGTGTGTGTGTGTGTGTGTGTGACTGTATGTGACTGTGTATGTGTGTTTGAGTATGTCTGTGTGTGTGTCTGTGTTTGCGTGTGTCTGTGACTGTGTGTCTGAGTGTGTGTGTGTGACTGTGTGTGGTCTTGGTCTCCATCTCCCAGTCTCTCAAGTGTTGTTGCTGCTTTGCCCGAGGTCTCTGCGCATTGTGCGGCAGAGGTCCCTGCGCATGCACGCCAAAGGTCTTATAACCTCCGTGCGGGCTAGAATACTGAGTTTATGCGCATGCGCACGTGATGGGTGCGGCCCATTAGTAGCGTGATGTCACGTTTTTTCTTTGTCTTTTGTCACTGTTTTGTCACAGAAATTGTATTTGTGATGTTTTTAATTAATAAATAAACAATTTCAGTGACAAAACACAAAGACGTTTGACTTCACACACACCGTTTTAGCAATTTGCAGTTCTATATGTATACTAACTGTGAATTCCTCGTGTGAGTGTGTCTGTGTGTGACTGTGTCTGTGTGTGTGTGTGTGTGTGTGTCTGTGTGTGTCTGTGTTTGTATGTGACTGTGTGTCTGTGTGTCTGTGTGTGTCTGAGTGTGACTGTGTGTGGTCACGGTCTCCGTCTCCCAGTCTCCTATGTCTTGTTGCTGCTGCGCCGGAGGTCTCTGCGCATGCTTGCCGGAGGTCTTCTAACCACCATGTGTGCTAGAATGCTGCATTTATGCGCATGAGCGCACGATGGGCACGCGCCCATTAGTAGCGTGATGTCACTTTTGTGACGGTTTTTCTTACAAGGCAAGACATTCTTCCCATGAAAACACTGTAGGTGCCAGCCACAAAACATACAGAATTGTACAATGTGGTGCTGATAGCCGAGCGGGAGATGTTTGAAGGAAATTTGGTGTGTGCAGCAAGTCAGTGGATCTGGACCACGAACACTGCAAGCCAGATGAAAATTCAAACTCCCTGATTTTCTTCTTTTCGTTATACCCTGGATTGACACAGAGAATCCTGAACCAGGAGCACCGGTGGTTGTATCCCCTTTTTTGATTTTGATATTTTAGTGTGCAGCATTTGTTATTTTTCTATTCTTCATCAGGGAATCACATATAGAGATTGCAATCGTATTTGATATAGCCCCTTGGAGCCAATGGCAATGCATTGCATGGAAATTATACCAATCAGTTAAAAGTGACACAACCTGTTACATATTAAAATACACTACAACCTATATTAGGTTAGAAAGAGACCTAACAAAAGATTATTAATATTCTAAGTAAGGAAGAACTAGATTGTATTCTTATCAGGAGTCCTACATTACTAATCTCCTACTATCTTCCCACACTACTGTACATAAAGATCCAATAAATCTCCCAGGCCAACCTACAGTGTATAGTGTCAGTCATTCAGTCATGAGCATCCAACCTAGCTTATATAGCTTTTTTCTAAACAAAACAATATCTCTTTGACAAAGCGCTGTTGCAGCGCGAAATGCGTTAGAGGGGTGTTTTTGTACCTGCTCTTTACCATGTGTCTACCAAGTATAATAAACCCTTTTTAATTTACTACTTTGGATTGTTGCTCCCACTTTAATTTTATTTTTGATTGGATCCTGGCTGTGCTCCATTGTTTTCCTTCCATGGATTTCTACCTTTAAGTTTTTACACTAGTTACATGATGTGATGTAACCTCACTATACACAGTCATAGATCACTATAAAGGGTAGGAGGCAGCATAATATTTTTAGGAGAAAGATGACACTTTAGACACTGCTCAAATAGATTTTTTTATTAAAGTATTTTGTTTATAATAACATAATTATTTTTGGTTCGATGAAGACGTTATTTGTAGATTAAAAGCACAAACATGGGCACCAGGTTTGCGTTGAGTTATGCCAATCTGTGGATGGGCATGTGGGAAGAACAATACATCTTGGCTAACCACGAAGTTGGCGCAAACCTGGTGCTCTGGCATCGTTATAGAGATGACGATCTGTTGGTTTTATGGGAAGATGAGGAAACATTAGTAAGATTTATGAAATATCTGAATGTAAATAATTTGAATTTCACTTACAAATTCAGCAAAACTGATTTGGGGTTCCGAGACTTGCATATATATACATTGTAGGGTTTCACACCAAAACCTATAACAAATCACTAAGCTGTACTAAATACAGTATATAGAGGCTACTAGCAACCATTACTATATTATCCTTTGGGGCCCAACCTTTTAGCTACGCTGCTCCCACTCTTTGGAACAGTTTGCCTCGTACAGTTTAAGAGGCACCCTCTCTGGGAATCTATAAAAACCGGCTCAATACCTACCTGATTACCCAGGCATTTAATGCATGAACCACAACCTGTCCAGCATTTAATAGCTACAGAACCATTGCATCTTTCCTTGTGTTTGGTCTCTTTTATATCATCCAATGTTTTTTTCTTTTTTCCTTGTTGTAACTGTGAAGTGCTTTGGGTCTTATTGGAAGAAAATGGCTATATAAATAAAGTTATTATTATGATTATTATAAATGGCTAAAGAATTTTCCTTTTGGGGAGTTGAGAGCAAAACGCAATTGCTCTAGGGTACAAATCTTCGAACAACAAGCGATTGATATTATGCAAAACTTATGACGGAAATCATTAAAGATGTCTACAATAAAGTCAAAATAATTGATAGAAAAGATCTAATTAACTATCAAAAGAAGAACAACCATGAGGATCATTGCTTCGTGGGTCGAGAGTTGTTGGTGCCGCAGTTGGTTGAGCGGATGTAATCCTTCATACCAGCAAAGGTAGGTTACACATTGATTGTATTTGATTTAATTTCATTTTTTTTATTTTGCCCATTACTTGTCAATGGGGTTATATTTGCCCGTTGCAGTTATAGATAACCACAGTGGCAATCAATGCTTTTCTTTGTAATGTTTGTTTTTATTATTTTGTAATGTTTGTTTTTTAAGGTTGCCCATGTGGCTATCTGTGCTCCTTTGAGGGCATAGATAATCACAGTGACAAACAATGGGTTTATTAACTAATATTTATTTTAATGTATTGAAATGTCCTTTTTAATTTATTGTGTGATTAATTTTTTATTTATTTCAACACAAATTGGCAAAAGTGGTATTAGTCATATTTGGCTACTAGTGCTTTTGCCCATTTGAATGCGTGGTGATGGGGGTAGAGGGGGTGGGGGACAGGGTTAGTTTCCCTGGGGAGGGTGGTTAGGCCTCCCATGTGGGTAGTGGGCAGGGGGGCGGTCAAACCCTTAATTACAATAGCAGTTAATAACCACTAAGGTGATTAAGAGGTTACAGGTCAGCAGCTAGTTTTTTTGTTTTATTGTTGGTGCCTCGGAAGAGGAGGGTGAGGGTGTTCTTTATCCTGGCAGGGGTAAGTATTACTTTTATTTACTACATGTTGGCTGGCTAATGTTCTTCTTTTAATGGGAAAATGTGCTATTATCCAAATATGGATAATCATTACCTGATGTGTTGTGGGTGGGGGGTTTGGAGTAGAAGGGGTGGGTAGTAGAGTGTCCGTTGGTTGTCAATGTTGCTATCTATGCCCCATTGAGGGCATGGATGACCACAGTGATAATTACTGGATTAAATAGCTTTTTTTTTTTTTATAGTAATGTATTTTGTATTGTATGTCAATAAAATGCAATTAACCATCTTTGGATATTGTCCCTTTTGCACATTACTGTGTGTGGAATTGGTGGTAGAGGGGGTGGGTAGAAGGAAGTGTTGCCCCAGGGTGGGAGTTTAGGCCTCGCGGGAGGGCTTAACCCTTCATTTCCTTAGCAGTAGTAACTGCTAAGGTAAGGGAGGGGTTAAATCCTCCCGGGAGACCTAAGCACCCACCCTGGGGCAACTATGAAGGTGGTATATGGCCCATGGTGGGTGATTAGGCCTACATGGTGGGTAGCGGGAGGGGTTAACCCCTTCATTACGTTAGCGATAGTAACCACTTAAGTAATTAATTGGGTTAACCGATCCTGCAACCCTCCCGGGAGGCCAAAACACCCACCTGGGGCAACTACAAGCTTCACCCACCCCCTCTACCGCCAAAAAACAGGGTACTGCTATTTAATCCCTTCATTAGCTTAATGGTTAGGCACTAAGGTAATTAAGCTGGGCTGTAAATGTATTTTTACTCCATAGGATTGAAGCCGGGTGTCGCCAGAGCTGAAATTAGTGCGGGTCAACGTTGGGGACACCCGGCTTCAATTCTATGTAGTAACAATACATTTTGCTCCTTAATATGAACATCATGAATCCGATCTTGCCACCCTTTAGGCCCGTTCTATTGTGCCGGGCGTGCGCTATTTTAGTTGCCTGACGTTAGTCAGCCTTTCTATAATGGTGCCGCACGGCAGGGGGCTTGGAGCGGACCAACGAGGGAGAACATGAAGAAATTAATGATTTTGCGCCGCTACCGGCGCTGTAATGTGTGTATGTGTGTATGTTTGTGCGTGTGTATATGTTGTGGCAGGACGGCCTCATGGCGGGGTCAGTAAGACGCTAGACACGATGGGAAACTTTAAACACTAGTGGTTTATTAGCCACAACCAAAATAAGTACGGGTGCACTGTCCCTTTAAGAAACTACTTTCTTGAAAATTAAATCCTAGTCCCGTTAGGGACACTAACTCACTTCTTGAGCCCTTACTAACAGGACAGCCAGCTAATCTGGTCATGCCCAAAACATGCTACACAAAGGTTAACCGATACGTATAAGAATAAAGTCTTATCTGTATAGCAGCTCCAGCAGCAAACAGGAACATGGTTCCGGGGAGCAGGCTTTGTCCAGCCTCGCAGCAATCTGTATCTTTATCTTTACCCTGGGTTGGGGTCCCTGCTGGTCCCAGCATCAGAGCTCCTCGCAGGACTGCGGGACCAGAGCAGCAGCAGCTGCTACGGCTTCCAAGCCGGGAGAGTTCTCTCCACCTTCCTGTGGAAAAACAAGCTCACCTTGTGTGAGCAACTTCCTGCTTTTTAAAGCACTTGTTTCACTGATAGTTCAGCCCCTGTTTAATTAGGCTGCAGCTGTGCTTTCTCTGTCTGAGGAGATTAACACTCAGTGATCTGGCTGCAGCATCTCTCCATTCACTGTCACAGTCTACTGAGTCAGTGACTCTGTCACATATCCCTCTCCCCAGCGAAACATTGTCCTGTGGAGCGGCCCGTGCACCATTCCCGTGCACCAGCATCTTCGTCGCCAATGTCTGACGTCGGCCCTTCCCTCCCCTTTTTTTTTTCTTGCCTTCCAATTTAGGCATTTTCTTTTTGGGGTAATTACCAGGCCATCTGGGCCTGAGGACTGGTACCTCACTATCTCCTTTAATTCAGATGCAAGACTGAAATCTTGTAAAACTATGGAGTCCTCCAAGGCTTGTTTGGCTTCGTTAAGCTGCACTCTTAAATCTGCAATCTTTAACTGTAATTTCCTTGATTTCGCGGCATCCGCTGGTATATCCACGCTAACAATTGGCTCTCGCAGCTCAGAGACTATTTCCTCCACAATCTGAATTCTCCGGTCATCATCTTTAACAATACGGAGCAATAATTCCACTAGACACGTTATAAGGGAAGTTGGTGTATGAGGTATCACAAGCATCTCTTGTAGGACAGCAAGAAGGCGTTTCCTGCCTCCTTCTTCACTGGTATCTAGACAGCCGACTATAAGAATCAGCTGCTGACCTATAAATTCTTTAATCAGCATGGCTTCAATTTGTGTCATATCCGCTTTTTGTTCTTCTGTGAGAACAGCAGGGTTTTGAAGATAACTTAAGAGATAGTCTGCATAGACAGCGGGCTCTGGTAAAACATGTTCCAGTGCAGCCTCCCCTTCATCATCCTTTGACTTTATCTCTACCGCCACCTTTTCCTTGGACTGCTTCAGTGACCCAAACGTCTGTCTTGGGCTTGTAAGCTTTTCCTCCAGCTTCATCTGAGAAACCTCCTGCTGGGCAGCAGTAGAGTCCAACGTAGCGTCCCGCTCAGACTTTAGAGATTCGAGCTCCTTGCCTAGGTCACACTTTTGTTTCTCCGCCATACTGCAGCCAGCCCGCTCAGACTCCAGGTCCTTCCTCAGGTCTTGAAGCAGTCCTTCTGCCTTTCTTCTTTCACTCAGTGCGGCTGCTAGTTCATCTTCGTTAGAATTGAGTCGCGATTCTATGTCTCCTAGCAGACTCAGAGCAAGGCTTAAATCTGTCTCTCTTTCTTTATTCTGGACCTGCAGCTGCTGGTGCTCCTCCCGGACCTTGTCTAGCTCCAGCTGTAGCCGGGCCCCCTCATTGGTCGTGTAGTCCAGCCGCTTGTGGATATCAGCCATCTCAGTTTCATGGTGCAACATCAGGCAGGCCACCTGACGGACGGACACCTCCTCCGTCTTGGCGCGCTGCGTCTCGTGCTCAGCCATCTGCGTTTGCAGCTCTTCAATCTGATGCTACCAGTCCCCTCTCAGGGCCTTCACCTCTTCCCGGTGCTTACTCTGGGTTTGCATTAAACCAGTCAGGTTTAAAACCTCTTCCTTCATGTTTATATTCTCCATTTTCACAGTCTCTATATCCCTTAGGACCGTCTCATTGGCTTTCTTCAAAGTACCCAGCTCTGCCCCTAGCGATGCTCTTGTGGCGTACAGCGTGGCCCTCAGTTCCTCATGCTGTTCTGTGGGGACATACTGGGTACTCAGCCGTTCCTGTAGCACTCGCTGCTTCTCCTTGGCTGCTTGCAGACTTGCATGTAGCTCTTGCAGCTGGCTCTGCCATAAGTGCGTTGCCTGTGTGTGCTGCTGCAGGGAGACACGTTGCATCCTCTCTGCATTCTGCAGTGCTTCCTGCACCTCTAGCTTTTCCTGGATCAATTGCTTCTCCACTTTTCCTGCTTGGTGGAGCTTCTTATCACCTTTACTGATTTGATCAGTCAAGTCTGAATTTTTCTGCATCAGACTTACATTCTCCTTCTTTACAGTCTCTAAATCCCTCAGGGCATTCTCATGGGTTTCCTTCAACATACCCAGCTCTGTGTTTAGACTGTGGCCCTCCTGGCGTGAGAGCTCCAGCTCTGTTTTGAGCGTGCTAGCTTCTTGGTGAGAAACTTCTAAGTCTTTGATGAAGTTTTGCACATCTCTCTGGGACATCTGATAGCATAGTCTCCAGTCAGGACTTGTTCTCTCTGATTCCATGTTAGCAATTGCGGTGTTGGCCTTATTCAAACTTGTCTTCAGCTCCTCCAACTCACTCCGTAAGAGATGCTCTGTTTTCTTTAACTCCTCATACTCAAGTATAGCTGGGAGTATACACCTCTTTACCTCGGCGTTCGCTTCTCGCTCCCTATTCAATTGTTCCTGCAAGGCATCATAATCACGGTGGGCAGTTTGGAGTGCAGAAATTAAGGCCTCTTTTTCCTGGCTCAAGGATTCAGCTTCCCTTTGCTTCTCCTTTTCCTTTGCCACCGTTCCTGTGACAATTCTGCCCATCACTCCGGTCTGCAGCACATCTCGGTGGCTTGCTGACACCTGTTGTCCTGATATCGCAGGCTCAAGTGGTTTGGTCACTTCCTCTGTGACTTGAAAAATATTTTTATTTTTCTTCTTTCTCTTTGTTTTATTCGTTCCAGAGACGTCAGTGGTACTGGGCACACACACACACTGGACACTTTTGCAGCTTTCATCTGCGGGTACGTCTCTCTTCTCGGGGCCACACATGAGTCATCATCATAATCATCATATGGCCTGAAGGGACACTGTTTTGTATGGTTATGTACATTGCAAAACTGACACTTGACGGCGGCCATTTTAAAACCCCGTTTTTTTTTTAATTTATTTTTTTCACACCCGACGAGGCAGACTTTGCACAACACACGTAAGTTGTTCTTGCTTTACAATATTTGAACCTTCTGGGTTCTTCTTAGGGCAACATCTTTGCCAAAATTCATTTTCACTTTCTTTTTTACCAGACAGGGCAAACTTTGCTCACAGCACTTGCTAGCTGCAAATTCACTCACTTCAGCAAAAGGCATTAGCTTTACACAGCAATCCTTTCATACCCGACGGGGCAAAATTTACACTCAGCGCTTGCTAGCTGTAACTTCCATGCTTCAGCAAAAAATCATTTTTTTTTTTTCGCTTGAGTTCAGTGTCTCAACACATCTTCATCTACTGACCCCCAGAGGCGTAGCATCCCACTTCTGACACCACCTGTGGCAGGACGGCCTCGCGGCGGGGTCAGTAAGACGCTAGACACGATGGGAAACTTTAAACACTAGTGGTTTATTAGCCACAACCAAAATAAGTACGGGTGCACTGTCCCTTTAAGAAACTACTTTCTTGAAAATTAAATCCTAGTCCCGTTAGGGACACTAACTCACTTCTTGAGCCCTTACTAACAGGACAGCCAGCTAATCTGGTCATGCCCAAAACATGCTACACAAAGGTTAACCGATACGTATAAGAATAAAGTCTTATCTGTATAGCAGCTCCAGCAGCAAACAGGAACACGGTTCCGGGGAGCAGGCTTTGTCCAGCCTCGCAGAAATCTGTATCTTTATCTTTACCCTGGGTTGGGGTCCGAGCAGCAGAGCTCCTCGCAGGACTGCGGGACCAGAGCAGCAGCAGCTGCTACGGCTTCCAAGCCGGGAGAGTTCTCTCCACCTTCCTGTGGAAAAACAAGCTCACCTTGTGTGAGCAACTTCCTGCTTTTTAAAGCACTTGTTTCACTGATAGTTCAGCCCCTGTTTAATTAGGCTGCAGCTGTACTTTCTCTGTCTGAGGAGATTAACACTCAGTGATCTGGCTGCAGCATCTCTCCATTCACTGTCACAGCCTACTGAGTCAGTGACTCTGTCACAATGTGCATGTGTCAAAGTTAAATAAATAAATAAATATTTTTATTACAACTTTTTTTAAAAATATATATTATTTCATACATAATTCACAATCTCTACACACACACACACACACACACACACACACACACACACACACACACACACACACACACACACACACACACACACACACACACACACACACACACACACACACACACACACACACACACACACACTACCTTCACTCACAGCATACACACGAAAAGCATGCGGCACGTGCACGCGCGTTCGCACATGCGCGTGCACGGCCACAAACTGTATAGAACGGCCCTTAGGTGGCAAGATCTGAATATGTGAGTTTAAGCCTCCATGTTCATATCGAAGCTACCTGAATAGCAGTTACTGGCAAAAAAATGTGCGTTTGGGCATTTTTTGCGCTACCGCACAGCTTGTCAGAGTCAGAGTGCTAATGCTTGTTAAAAAGACGTTTCAAAGCGATTGGCCGAACATATCACAAATATTCAAAAAGGTTTCCAACAACACAATTTGTCAAAAGACTTTAAAGAATTTCACACACAAGACCGAACAGGACTGAAATGTATTGGAATTGAAAGATGAAAGTTAAGTTGGAGTGGGAGAGACACGATCACGAGAATTTCACAGCACGAATGCTGCTGGATCCATACTGTACGCTCAAAACATTGGTCCCTAGATGACTTGATGTAGACATCTACAGTATCTGGGTTCTTTTTTTGGCAAGAAAGTAACTGACTTATTAGGTCTTAAACACTTTAACTTAGATTACTATTATAGACTTGTTTTGTTTTTTCCAAGTTAAGAAATTTCTGGATGTTCACTCTCTGAATTTGTTACTCATGTATTCTTTGTCATATATTCTTTCTCTTTATTACTATCCCGTGCTGTTAATAAACACACAGATACCCAGCAAGATGAGGGCGCGGGTGACATCAATTATGTAAACTAAACAAAAATAGACCATAAAATAGTATTGTCAGAACTATGGGAGTGAGCCTCCAATTATTATACTCACATCCTAGTGAGTGTCAGTAGGCATATGACAATCTGTGGCAAATGCAGATGGGTGGTGGACTGATGTGGGTTATTTCAAAAAAGAGGAGAACACCATTGTACAGGTATATAGAACAATTTTATAAAAAATATTAGACACAAGAAGTGTATACCGAGCTGGGCTGTGTACCCAGGAAATGCTTTAATTATCTACAAGAGTGTTATTTTCTGTTTTTTCATATTCAATGTTATATCAGATCTATACTATGTCCTCCTATTCCATTAGAGGTATTTACATAAGAAGACCAATAGAAAAAAAACACCCGCACCCATAGTAGATTGAAACGCACAAAACTCAAGGGGAAAATCTGTCCGTTGAACACTTATCCTGATCTATCACCTTCCAAATTGATTTATATACTACACCAGGGTAGATTCCCACCCCCCCTCTTTTTCCCTGTTTGTTTGCGCTTAGGTCATCTTTGAATTTGTACTTTCTTCTCTGTGAATCCGGTGTGGGACCATAGACCCTGAGCGGCATCATACGAGAGGAAATTTAGTTGTAGGAACTCTCTTTTTCCCCACAACACCATTTTAAGCACAGCAATAAAAAAATTCCCTTGTTTTCATTTTCATCGTACAATAAAATAAACACAATAAACAGAATGGAAAAGGGGGGTTGGAGTTCCCAGCACTCACTGACGAATGGAGATAAACGAAAAAGAGGATATGCCAAAGAGGATTTAATAAATGAATAAATCAAAAGAAGCAGCAAGTCAACAACTTGGAAAATGCGATACACATAAGTACAAAAGTACAAGTACAAAACCCCTCCTCTCCTGCTTCTTCCCCACATGCTGCCTTTCTCTCCTGATTGTCTTCAACATGGTCCCATCATCCCCAGCATATCCACCACATGCTCTTCTTCTCACCTGCCTCTCCCTTCTCCAACTTCTCCAGTACATGTCCCCCTTTCTCTCTCCTTTCTCTCTGTCTTACTCTTCCCCCTCTCTCTATTCCCCCTCTCCACCACTTCCTGTACCCCTCCCTCTCTCCCCCTTACTCTTCCCGTTTCACTCTTACTCTCCTCCCTCACTCTTTTCGGCAGTGGATATTCACAGCCCCTTTTCGGCAGTGGATATTCACAGTTGAGTGCAAATAGCCGCACGGCTATTCGCACTCAGTAGAACTTAACTGAGTGCGAATAGCCGAGCTGTTATGAACAGGTTTCTATGCCTTTATTCACTAGAAAACAATCAGAAACTCTTATAGCTCAGTGATTATGCTGCAGGCCATTAGCAGAGTGGACCAGGGTTCGATTCCTGGCAGGGATGTTTATTTTTTCATTTTATTTTCTACTGAGTGCGAATAGCCGTGCGGCTATTTGCACTCAACTGTGAATAGCCGTGCGGCTATTTGCACTCAACTCTGAATATCCACTGCCACTCTTTTCCCCTTCCCCTCTTACTCTCTCTCTCTTACTCTCCCAACTTACTCTCCCCCTTCCCCCGTTTCTCTCCCCCTAACCCTCACTCTTCACCCCTTCCCGTCCCCCTTCTTATTCTCTCCATCCCTTGCTTACACCCCCCTCTTCTTCCCTCTCTTAGTCTTCAACCCTCTCATCCCTATCCCATCTCCGAGATATACATATATACACATGCACACTCTGTATGTATGGGTTATACACACACACACACACACACACACATATACACACTGTGTCTTTACGTCACTATATCTTTCCTCTGGGACTGTCTTACAGTGCTGTTTTTCTGTCTGCTAAGACATTAACACTAAGAAAAACTCTTACCAGATTAAAGATAAGTCCCTTCTGAGCTGGGACAGAGAGGGTGAAACCCAAAATCAGCAGTAGTGAGGAAATAGGCAGCATGGCACAAATCCTGCAATACTTTATTGCTTTGAGTGAAAAGTCCCAAATAAGGATGTACCACCCTTATACCTACAAATATAACCCTTATCTCAAAGGGCACGTAAGTAAGCTTTAACCAATCCCATTCGAGAGGGTAGGCGGGGATTAAACCAGCGATATGGAGGTGCTGGTGTGAACGGGGCAGGTGTGGGGTGAGAGATAGCTCCTTATACAGGAGATATCCCAAAATGCACTTGAAACTTTTCAGCTCGGGAAGGTCCAGCTGCACAAAAGGGTTAAAAATAAGCAATATTGCATGTTTACATAGATTCAATTTAAATATTCATATGCTAGGAAATTCAAATATCTTGTATTTTAACTACATCCCATTATAATGGACATCACTTCACTTCTCCTATTGTTCACTTAACCGATCCCTATAACTCCTCCTATTGCTCCATATAACTGCTCGTTATACCGCTCCATCTTCCTCTTCCCTATAACCACTCCCTATAGTTCCATAAAATCACTCTCTATATCTACTCCTCTTGCTCTATATAACCTCTTCCTATATCTCGCCTATCGTCTCATATAACCACTCCCTGTAACTTCTCCTATTGTTTCTGGTAACTGCTCGCTATAACTCCCCCTTTTAATTAATATAACCATCACCTATAACTGCTCCTATTGCTTTCTAACTGCTCCCTATAACTCCTCTATTTGCCCCTTATAATGGCCCCTGTAACTTCTCCTATTCCTTAATATAACCACTCTCTACAACTCCTTCTACTGCTCTATTTAACTGCTCAGTATAGCTTCCCCTATTGCACCATATAACCTCTCCCTATAACGCCTCCTGTTGCTCCACATAACCACTTGCTACCTAGAACTACTCCTATTGCTACATATAGCTACACTCCTTATACTCGCTTCCACCTCAGGCTGCTTATTTCTGGTTTTGGGGTCAGGGTTATTGGGTGGGAATGTGGCAGCTGTTGTAGATCAGGTGCACAAAGGGTTTTATTAACCAGCCCTCAGAAACTTGCATTGATTACAGATTAGAGAACACCAGCACTCAAACATTAGCCGTCTAAAGCATTGATAAGCCAAGCTTTTGTGTATATACATACACCCGTATTTATATACATTTATATATATATGTAGACCTCTTTCCTCCACCCTAAGTGAGATTGAGGTGGGTAGGTGTATCTGACTACTTATCAGTGTGGTGCTGTACCTGTTTGGCAACCAGGAGGGCTGAGCTTCCGCCACGGGGAACCTGGGGTATATACTTACACTCGGTGCAGCGCCTCCACTGATGAGGGATCCCAACGTGGTGGGAGTGTGCCCTCACCAGAACCATACAGTAAATACACACCATGTGAATAAACAGTATTTACTGAGCATGAACGATAACTTCAATGAAACTCTCTTTGCATAACATCAATACATCATAGAAATAACATTGCATCAACCTGAATGCATACCATCCCCTCACCCACATGTCCATCATCACATCACCCTCAGTCCCTTGAGTGTCCACAACAATAAGGTGAATGTGAGTGTGAGGGATAGCGCTTCCCTGTGTTGGGGCCCGGTGGTGCACTTAATATATACTACCTCCCTGATCAGTCCTGATCCGGAAAATCCTTGGAACTCAGCAACACCGCACAGTGATCCCACGCTGCACTGCGCTGCTCTCTGCAGGAATGGATACACACGCTGACTCCACAGGGAAGGGATCCCCAGCCGGAATGATCCTTTACCACAGTCTTTGCTATGGAGTCAGATACTCTTTCTGCACTCAGGCTGCACGGGCATTCAGGCACTGTCCTGCAGCATGTCTCTTCCTCTCTGAGTATGGTGAAGGAGTCCCTGTCTTAAGGCAGTCCCTATCACATACTGTATTCCTCTAGTGTCTCAGGGGACTTACTGGGCCCTGGGGGTATACCTCTACCCTAGCCCCTGCATGCAGAAGATCTCTTGCTGTAGATTCTGTCTGATCCCAGACTCAGGCAGCTCACCACATGCAACTGGCACTGGTGATATTACACACACTGTATACTTAGAAAGCAACCCCCCCTTCTTCCTATGAGGGGCCTTTCCCTGACACAGCCAAAGCAACTCCTCTAGCTGCACTGCACACAACACTGTCTCTTCTTGTCAGAGCACACAGCACTGCAGCTGTGTCACTAACAAGACTTACACTCACCTAAGGGCAGGGTCCCTATCTAAGGGGCCTTCCCTATGACTTACCCACTAACCTAGTGGGGAGTGGAGCCTACCTGGGGCCTGGGGGTAACCTGGCCTAGTGTAAGAAGCCACTTGCTCCTTACACACTTCCTCCCCCTTCCTTCTCCCAGCTCCAACTGACTAGCGTGGTCTCTGCAACATTGTATCCTTCTCCAACAGGAGAAGCTGCAAACCCTATTTGCTGGCTGGCTGTACATGATGTGGGTGAAAGGGCAGTCCCCAGAGGCTGCTGTGAATCGTAGTCCACTCAGGACCTCTTTAGCATTGGGACCGCGTGCGCTATCTTTACTGCGCCTGTGCGAAGCTGTAATGGCCGCCGCTATGCTTAACTGCACCTGCGCGACCTTGGGGAGTCCCTGCACTACGGAGTGCCATCTCTGCCCCTTCGCGCTCACTATATTGGGCGCCGCGTCGCGTCCGCGCATGCGCGAGCCTCCGCGCCCGTGCGGACATAACAAAGATGGCGGCACCGTGCCTCTGACGCCACCGGGAGGACTCTTTGGGGACCTGGCTACATTGTATATATATATATATATATATATATATATAAATCAGTGGCGGAACTACAATATGTGCCACCAGGGCTCACCACCTTTAGGGGCCCATCCTTCACTTGCTGGAACGTTGTTCCGGCAATTACTTTAGCAGCCAGAACAATTTTCACGCATTTCTAAAGGAAACCTTCCCGGGGCCCTACCTGTGGTGTGGGGCCTTACTCTGCGGCAGAGGGAGCCCACCCAGGTAAGGTTATCAGGTGTCTGGTTTTGAAAAGGACAGATCGGAATTTTGCCTCTGGATCTGGCAAAAAAAGAGAGGTAATACATGTGTCCGGTATTACCTCTCTGAATGTGCGGTAGGCAAGGCGAGCAGGGTCACCGACAGGGGGGAGAGGCGGTATAGATGTCCCGGGCCCGGCTACTGGACAAAGTAGTTGACGCCAGACGCCGGCTCTCCAACAGCTGCAGGCCTCCCTCACTCTGTCCCACGCCGAGCTTCTGAGGCTAGCACGCACCGGGCCTCTCTGACGTTGTTGCAAGCCGGCCCAGCTCCCGGCAGGTGCCGGCATGAGAGGGAGGCCCAGCATGCACCAGCAGCTCAGTGTGGAACAGTGTAAGGGAGGCCTGCAGTTGGGAGAGAGCTGAGGCCCCCCAGCAGCCGCCAGGGCTGGCCTGAGACCATCCCCATGGTAAGTCTGTATTTTATATGTATTGGGGGGTGGAGGGTGTATTTTTATATGTATTTGGAGGGTGGGTGTATTATTATATGTATTGGGGGATGTATTTTTATATGTATTGGGGGTGTATCTTTATATGTGTAGCCCTTTTTCTGAACCACCTACCTAAGGGACTACTGGTAGCTGTATAACACCTGCGGCTCCAGGGGATCTGAGCCTCCGCTAGCTGGGAGCCTGGGGTAACACTTACATACTTACACAGCGCAGCGCCTCCACCTGCGATGGCTCCCACCGAAGGGGGAGTGGTTCCTCGCAGGACACTTAATAAACACATACACAGTAGGAATAATAACTAACACTTTACTAACACACATATAAAACATAACACAACATTATATCCTGTGTCCCTCGCACGAGGAGACACCAACCGTGACGTCCCGCCGGACGCTTTCCCAACACCCGGTGAATCCCCACCCAGTGTCCAACGAACCCCTTAGAATGTCCCGTACTCCTACGGAGAATCAATGGGTGACTGCGCAGTCACAGTTAAGCTAGGGCCCGGTGGTGCACATATATATATGATACCTTCCGAGCACTCCGATGCTCGGGTCAGCAGTCGTCGCAAAGGCTCAGTCGGCGATGACTCCTCCAACCGAACTCCTGCACTTGCGGACCGCTAGGGCGGTCCCGCTCTGGAACACAGTCTCTGTGGACCCCAACGTGGGTCCGAACTCCGTCACGGAACTGCAGCAGCCGCTGATTCCCTAACTATCTAAGTGACGCACTATCGTGACAGGAACCCTAACCTAGGGCCTGTCCCTGTAGTACCGCAACCTGTGGGGCTTGGAGAAACTCCTAGGGCCTGCGGGGTTAATAACCTGCCCCACTCCCCTCGCTCGTCCCAGTCCTAACTCTAGCTACTAACTCGCTAGTACTAACAGCGCCTGCAGCAGACACACTGCTCACACAGTCAGCCTGCAGACACTGCACTCAGTACATGCAGCGACAACACACAACAACAATACACCGCACCTGGAACTCGCAGCAATAACACACTACGTACACTCAGCATCCGCTGCACACCCTGTGCTTATTTGTCAGTGCTCACATCACTACCCGCTGTGGCACTGCCAAACCTGCACCCTCACACACCTAAGGGTGACCTCCCTATCTAGGGCCGTCCCTCTTCAGTTACCCCCTGCCCTAACAGGGATTTGGGGCCTGCCTGGGACTTGGGGAAACCTTACCTGGTGCAGGAGCCACTCGCTCCCTGCACCCTTCCTTCCCCTTCCTCCTCCTCAGCCTGACTGACGTGACACTAAGCCCGCGAAATGTATCCTTTCTCCTGGGTGGGAATCCTCCAGCCCTATTGGCTCTTATCAGGTACCTGGTGCCTGTCTCCCTATGCCTCCTGGGAGTTGTAGTTCCCAGGGGGCTGTCTGTGTATTGGGGCCGCGTGCGCACTTGCCCTGCGCATGCGCGAACTACTAATGGCCGTCGCAACCTTTTTCCCTGCTTCCCTACCCTCGCGCGACCTCCTAAGAGCTGCCTTAGCTTCCTACCCCTATCTGCGCATGCGCGATCCCGCGCACGCTCGCGCAACATGTCATGGCGGCCCCCGCTAGCCGGGTGCGCCGCCGGAGCTCCAGGGATGCCGAGCGCTCCCTGCACTGGCCCCCACCCTCGCGAAGTGTCGGCGGGTGCGTCGCTGCCTCCGGCGGCACCCGCGACCACTCGGCACTCGCGGAGGGGGGTCAGTGAGTCAGAAAAGACCTCGGAGTTACATATGTATTGGGGGATGTATTTTTATATGCATTGGAGGGGTGGATGTATTTTATATGTATCGGGGGGGGTGTATTTTATATGTATTGGAAGGGTGGGCGTATTTTTATATGCATTGAGGGGGTGTATTTTTATATGTTTTGGGGGTGGGTGTGGGTGTGTTTTTATATGGATGTATTTTGTGTTGTATTTTTAATATGTATTGGGGGTGTATTTTTACATGCATTGGGTGGTCTTTTTTTATATATATTGGGGGTGGTGTATTTTTACATGTATTAGGGGGTTGGTGTGTTTTTATGTGTATTGGGGATGGTGTATTTTTACATGTATTAGGGGGTGGGTGTGTTTTTATATGTATGGGGGTGTGTGTTTTGCACCATTTCATATTCTATTTCGTAAAAAATGCTGGGAGGGCACTCAATCACCAAACCCCTCCCCAGAATTTTTTAATTAAATAAAATATGAAATGGTGCAAATTGGTGCATACTTGGAGTGAAATTTAGAAAATATTACATAACGGTCTGATCATTCATAAATAACATACTTCCCCACCAACTTTTCGAGCGTGTCGCATGTTTCACCATTGTGTCCAGTATTTTTGGAGAAGCCACCTGGCAACCCTACACCCAGATGGTCCTATCACAAAGGTTAGGCTCCACCGGAAGTCGGGCCAAACTTCCGCAATCACTGCCTGGGTGGGCTCCCTCTGTCGCCAAAGCCGTGTAAGGACCCGCACCACAGGTAGGGCCCTGGAGGGAGGGACCTTTTTTATTTCTTACATGCAATGGTGAATAGATCCGCCCCTTCATACAAATATATATATATATATCAAATGGAAATATTACTTTATGCTCATTTGCATGTCTTAGACAGGTCTGCAACCCCACCTTTCACCATTATCACCCAGCACACAGCACTATTACATATATATATATATATACACACACACACATATACATGCAAATATATCGTCATTGTAGAGGTAAACGTCATTAACTACATTCTTTGAGTACGGAGGAAAAGGCAATTAAATGTTCTTTTATTTATTTATTTAACAATTTCAATATCATCTTATTATATATTAGTGAAAGCACTGTATGCCTGTCTGCATCTTCCTGTGTCCCTAGGGGAAATCTCATTGGTCCCTTGGGCCGCCCGCCCACGCACCTCTCATTGGCCTGTGGCGGAGTGACGACACACACACGCACGCACACACACACACCATCGTGACCCGCGCGCACCTCCTCTCCCCATGCCTCCCTGTTTCCCCCGCTTTCACCCCCCCGGCGCCGCTACAGTCAGCGGTGGAGCGGAGCGAGCGCCCGGGACACCCCCCACGGCTCTCAAGCACGCGCCGCGCGCCCCCGCACTCTCCTCCTCTCCCCGTGTCAGCTCCCCACCGGTGCTCCGCTCAGCTCTCCCCCCCGGAGCTCCACTCAGCTCCCCCCCGGTGCTCCGCTCACCTCCCCCCCGGTGCTCCGCTCGCCTCCCCCCCGGTGCTCCACTCACCTCCCCCCCAGTGCTCCGACAGGCAGTGGACACGTGGCGCCTAAGATGACGGTGCCCGGAAGGACCCCCTTCCTCCCTCGCGGAGTAAGATGGCGGCGGACGGAAGGAGAGGTGACATGTGTGTGTGTGTGTGTGACACTGTGAGTGGGGGGGGACACTGTGTGTGTGTAACACTGTTTGTGTGTGTGTGTGTGTGTGGGGGGGGGGGGGACACTGTGTGTGTGTGTTACACTGTGTGTGTGTGTATTACACTGTGTGTGTGTTACACTGCCTCTTACTCCTGTCTGTGTGTGTGACACTGTGTGTGTGTGTGTGTGTGACAGTCTGTGGTGGGGGTCCAGGGCTGATGTGGTGGGGGCCGGGGGGTGATGCAGGGGGGGGGGCAGTAATGTGAGGTGCAAGGGGCGGAGAGTGATGTGATGTGCAAGGCGGGGGACACTGATGTGGGGGCCAGGAGGGGTGGAGAGTGATGTGGGGTGCAGGAAGGGGAGAACGCAGATGTGAAGGAGGGGGGGGCGGAGCTGTGAAGGGGAACGGAGTTGTGAACGTGGGGGCCAGCCAGCTGTGAAGGGGGGTAAATCACGGGCAACGCCGGGTATATCAGCTAGTACTTAATAAGTTTTAGGTTTTGGTAACTCTGAACTATGACTAAATAGATACTTAATGAGTTGTTCCCTAGAAATATCAAGAAATTCCAAGTCAGGGAGTGCATTTAGTGAGTTTTTGCCAAAAATGCACTTAATGAGTTTTACTTCTACAACGACAATATATACAAATATATGCATATAAAGACAAAAATATACGTACACCATACACATTTTAAGTTATGGTGGGTGAAAAAGGCGACAAGAAACCTCCACCATATAGCATAGAGCAAATAATAAGATCACTTGTGAGCACATTCACGTCATAGACAGGTCTTCAACCCTGCCTTTCACAATTATCACCTAGCATACAGTGCTTCCACTGCAGCAAGGGATTCTGGGAAATGACATGCAAATGAGCACACCATGTCACATTTTGCCTGAAAACCATTATTTTATATATAGAAACGTAGATATATTCATATATTTACATATACTGTACACATTACACACACACTCATACCCATACATGCATATATACATGGACTTCTACTGTATGTCATATTGAGATGTGTTCAGTTCATCTGGCAGGGAGGGGGTTAATCCCCCAGATTACTCCAAGTGACTCACTTATAAAAGGATTACTCGCATTCCCATCATGCACAAGTGCAGTTTTCTTATTGGGGGGGGGGGGGGTGCATGTGTAAGCCTCTCCTCACATACTTACATTGTAAAAGGCCATGGTACACCTGCCAAAGATGAATAATGTAACAGGAATAAGATTACGAGATCCCATCCAGGTGTCTATTACGCTTTCTAGGGCTGGCACTTGAGCCACTTCCCTGGGCGGCAGAAGCTTTTTTACGATCCCTAATTATATATATTTCTCACCCCCCCCCCACTTCATTCCTCAACGCACAAGCTTATTTGTCATACGAGGAGTTTTTTTCAAATCCGATCACCTACTTCTAAGGTCAGTATGTTACCTGAAAATATCTCTTCACTTCTCCCTCTCATCTTATATTGCAGTTTGATATATTATTTTTTAACTATGCACACACATTTTTACTTCCCTGTTTAAAGAGGGTGGGGGGAGATAGATAGCCTGGGATGAGGCTATGTTTAAAAGCTGTGTTTAAAGCAGCATGCATTGGCTTACGGGTTTAACCATTTAATGTGATCTTAAGAGAAAAGGTGGCAGTGTGCTCATTTGCATGTCATTTCCCAGTATCCCTTGCTGCAGTAGAAGCGCTGTATGCTAGGTGATAATGGTGAAAAGCAGGGTTGCAGACCTGTCTAAGACATGTAAATGTGCTCACAAGTAATATTTTTATATGATTTTATATATATATATATATATATATATATATATATATATATATATACACATATATATGAATAGAGACACTCCCAGGCTCTTCATTAAAGTGGCAAAAAGAGTTGTTTTATTCTTTTTTAACGTTTATTGTAATTTCAGTCCCATTGGGGAATTGAGAGAAAACAATAGGTGAGGTTGAACGATTTAGATCATGGGCAAAACATAGACAGCCGTGTGCTAGAGTATTTAGAAATTAGACGAGAGATGTAGAGAGGAGCGGTGTTGTGTATAGCTTTGTAGGTGAACACAAGTGATTTGCATTTGACTCTGTATGGGTAGCCAATGTGGTAACTTGCATAATGGTGCAGCCAACAGAGAGGTTAATAAGGTAAATGAGCGTCACAGCGGCCTTTGGAATGGACTGGAGTGGTGGCAGAGAGGAGACCAACTAGAAGCAGGTTGCAGTAGTCCAGTCGGGATATCATTTATTTATAAAATATTTAACCATGAAATAAGACATTGAGAGTTACCTCTCGTTTTCAAGTGTGTCCTTGGCTCAAGTAAGAATAATGATTGTTCCGTGAGGAATGGACATATTTTAGCAATGTTGCAGAGGTGGAAATGGCATGATTTGGAGAAATACTGAATGTATGGAATGAAGGAGAGGGAGGAGTCAATTCACTCCTAGGCATCTAACTCGTGGTATCTGACTGCAAGGGAGAAATCCGGTATAGGTGTAGTTAGGAGGGGAAATTATATGTTTCGTTTTTTACACGTTAAGTTTAAGATCGAGATAGCAGAAAGTCAGTTAATGACACGAGACTGGAGAGCAGGGAAGAAGTGAGGAGTGGTAGATTTTGGTATCGTCAGCATAGAGGTGGTAGGGAAAACCAAATTACTCTATTAGTTTTCCAAGAAAGAAGGTGTCAATGGAAAAAAAGTAGGAGGTCCTAGAACAGAGCCCTGCGGTACACGAACTGTGAGGTGGAGTAAAAAGGAGGAAGTGTCATCAAAGGAAACACTAAAAGTGCGGTCAGATGTAAATCCAGGAATGGGCACCATTATGGAGGCTAATAAATTAGAGGTTCTGCAGAAGGAAGGGCTGATAAACAGTATCAAAAGCAGCAGAAATATCCCAAAAAATAACTAAGGCCAACTGTTCTTGTTATTTGGCCTTGAGTAGATCATTGGGAACTTTTATTAGGGCAGTTTCAGTGGAGTGGTGAGTACAAAATTCAAACTGTAGTGGGTCAAGGAGAGTCGAGAGAGAAAGTCCAGCAAGCAGTTGTTTTTCAAGACGTTTACATGCAAATAGAAGGCAGAAACTGTAGGACGGTAGCTGGGATGGGAGGCTGGATCGAGAGGTTTCTTCAGAATGGGTGTGACAGAAGCATGCTTGAAGGATGTTGGACATGAGTCTGTGCTCAGAAAGAGGCTAAAGAGAAGTTAGTGTAGGAAAAATTGCGGTGGAGAGTATCTGGAGGAGAAGTGAGGCCCTCATTGGGGATTAGAATTGAAAGTAATACAACACTCAAACCCCTATACCCTCGTGTTTTGAGGGTCACTCACTGTCGATTTTATGTAGTGACCGCATCTACTTCCCTGTTGCCTCCCCCTTCATACTTCACCTACTATAGCTTACATACCAGTAGGACTTTATTTTTTTTACATTTGTGCTTTGTATCGTCCTGTATATATTTTTTGCAGTGTCATTTAATTTATGGGAAGTAAACGTTAAGTTGTAATCATTATATGGATTTAGAGTTCATGTGAATAGGGACATTTTTCTATTTTCTCTCCTTGTTCTATTCCATTTATTTCAATCTTTGCAGAGTTGACACATTTATTGAACATCAGTTTGGTTTGGTCTTGCTGAGATTTACAAGTAAGTCCACTTTCTTACTTGCTTCGGTGAGTTCTCCGATTTGTTGCATGAGATCTGCATTTCTGGCAGAAATATCAATGTTATCTGTAAATCGTAGGGCGGGCACATACATCAAATATGACTTATTCATACTAGGCTCAAGTTCACAATCATTTCATTGTCCGCCCAGTTTGACATGATAACTTCAAGTGATCCACACCTCTCCCCATGCTTCACATGGTTTATCCCAGCTTGATGTGGTTAATTGATCACCTCCGTTTGCTATGGTCACCTAATGTATCACCTTCCAGGTTCATCACTTGAAAAAACAAACTCCAAACAAGCATGGTCCAGCTGTTGCCGGCACAGGAAGCAGCCAAGATCTACCACACCAATTATGTGCGAAATGCCCGTGCCATCGGTGTTCTGTGGGCTGTGTTCACCATCTGCTTCTCCATTATCATGGTGGAAGTCTTCATCCAGCCCTATTGGATTGGGGACAGTCTCAACACTCCCCAGGCTGGATACTTCGGTCTGTTCAGCTACTGCATCGGTAATGCCCTGACTTCAGAGCTCATCTGCAAGGGCAGCGCTTTGGACTTCGAGAGCATCCCCTCGGGAGCCTTCAAGACAGCCATGTTTTTTGTGGGCATCTCCATGTTCCTGGTGGTGGGCTCTATGCTGAGCTTCAGCCTCTTCTTCTTCTGCAACTCGGCAACGGTGTACAAGGTCTGCGCATGGATGCAGCTGGCCGCCGGTAAGGTGGTTTGTGGTGTGGAGGTCAGTTATGTCTGTCCCTGGATCACTGAGGAGTGGGACGGACCCTGCATGGTTCTATATTGCTCCTTCTTTCCTGGTTCTACTTTGCTTGTAGTTCTCTTTGGCTCCACTTGTAGTGGGTATTTGCTCTTTTGCCCCCAATTTCCTTTTTCACTAATCTCTCATGGTTCTTATTGATCCCCTGCTTCTGTTCTTCCTTCTAATTCTTCTCCAGCTTCACCACTAGTGGTTTCCCCTTACTTTTGGCTTCCCCTCCCTGCAGCAGCCAGCCTGATGATCGGGTGCCTGATTTACCCTGATGGTTGGGACTCTCCCGAGGTCCGGCGCATGTGTGGGGATAAAACTGATAAGTACACGCTTGGAGCCTGCACCGTGCGATGGGCCTACATCCTTGCTATCATTGCCATCATGGATGCCCTCATCCTATCCTTTCTCGCCTTCGTGCTGGGGAACCGGCAGGACAGTCTGCTGCCCGAGGACTTCAAGATCCAGAACAAAGGTCAGCACCGGCCACTGTCACCTACACACTGCATTACTTACAATACACATCTGCAGTGCCACTGCACCTTTCCAAGTCTTACTGTATTACTCTTCTTGACTGCCAGATTTTGGATATAATGTGCATAGTAAATAACACAAAAACCAGGCAAGAACCTCTAGATCATTTTTCTAGAGGTAAAACTCATTTACTGCATTTTAGGCAAAAACTCATTAGACACCTATTCTTCAGAACATGTCATATCAAAATACCTTCCTTTTTTTAATACAGAATTTTTCCTGTCAAAAAGAACATTTAATTGCCTTTTCTTCAGTACTCAAAGAATTAAGTTAATGACTTTTACCTCTACACCGACGATATAGTACTCGCTGACAGGGCCGCCGACAGGAGTTAGGTGCTGACAACTGTCCTGGGCCGTGGCTGCCTGGCCAGCAGTGAGGCTTAACTTTTGCATCTGGCGGTCAGTCCCCAGCTGCGACCCAGCCTTCACTGCAACCACCCCACTGGTTGGAGCCAGAAGTCAGACCCAACTTCCACATCCGCCCACCCCCCCCCCCCCATTTTACCGTGGGAGGGGGGGAATTGTATGCAAGGAGGCAGGGAATTGTGGTGGGGGGATTGAGGATTAAGTGAGAGGAGTGGGACATTGTGAGAGGGGAGAGAGGGGGAAAGGTGGAGCGATGGGGGGGAAAAGAGTGTAACAGGGGAAGAGTAATGATGGAGCTAAGGTGGAGTGAGAGAGCAGGAGAGGGGGTGTAGGATTGGGGGAGAGGCAATGTAAGTGAGAGGGAGTGGGTGAGCAATAGGGGGAGAGGGAGGAGTGAACAAGCAAGGGGGGAGAAATGAATTGGCAGGAGGAAAAGGGAGTGTGACAGAGAGAGGTAAGTGAGGAGTGAGAGAGGCAGAGACAGACGGGAAAGAGAAATACATGGGGAGAAGGCAAAGTGTGAGAAGGTGGAGAGAAATAGAGGGGGGTGAGGGGTGAGAAGGCGAGGTGTACAAGTGGAGTGTAAGAGGGAGGGCTCGCAAGGCTGCCAAAACAGGGAGCCCAGGTGGAAACTCCAGTCCTGGGCAAGCTGTCGGCGGTCCTGCTCGCAGATCCTATAAAGATTACTGGAGAACACAAAACGAAATAGCGTCAAACTTACTGTAACTTTTAATGCTGCAATTAAAATATAGCAGGTGGAATGCAACATGTGAATATAGGAATAACTACTAAGGCCCTTAGATTGAGATTACTTGAACATGTGTTGATAATCATAATTTGGCAAAAGGAGCAAACAGATTACCTCTGTTGAGAGACATTTCTTGTCCCATTACAAAGGTCACCCCCGAGGACTCGCATGTTTTAAAGTTACATGGGAAATGAGGTTTAGGGGGCACCTAGGGAAAAGCATACAGACAGCACCGATAGAGAACAGTGGTGAAACTATACACAAAGTAAAGTGTACAATATAAGAAAGACTGTACCAATAGTGATTAATGAAGATGCTGTTGCATGAATAAAGTTCCCGGCACCCATCATTTCATTACCAAGTCACTCTTTCCTTTATGTTTCAAGATTGTTTGAGATAAAGGCACACTTGCTTATTGGATACATTTCGATTTCACATATATCATTTCCCCCTGTACTGACTTTTTTTTTTTTAAATAACTTTTTCAGAAGATGAGAGCAGCTGAAGGAATCGTTCCAAATATGATCACAACCCAACATTTCCTCTTCCTGTGTACGCCGAGGATATGAAAGTGTGTGTATGCATAAAATATACACAAATATATTTAAACAGAAATGTGTGAATATCAGTTCTAATGCCGTTCTCATGATTGTGATGTGGCCACAGCAGGCTGAGAAAGGTGTTGGAACATCACATGGTCATTTGCCCATGTTCTCCTCTGACTGACATGTCTACTGTTCACTTCCACCACACGTGAACTCCTTTCAGTTGACATGGCCTCAAGATGTTTTGGTGATCCCACTTTGACGTGGTCACCACCACATAACATTCCCATCTCCAAATGGCCCCCTTCAAAGCCCTTGGTTTCCCCTCTTTGTCCAGCCCAGCCCACCACCACAGATATTACAAGCCTAGGGGACCAGTTTCCACACCAACCACTTGATTAACTTCCTATGACCACAGTGAAGTTCTAAAACGCAACCACAACATCGACCAATGTTTTGTGAAAGTGGACATATATACAGAGCTGTGAAGACTAGCTACATTTGCGATGTATATTTCCAATAGATAAGTCTATGTAGAGGACAAAAAAGATGCATCAATTTTTCTTTATATGTTGTCCAATCTGATCAACCTTGGATGCATCTTCCTGAGTACCAAGCTCTGAAAATCTGGGAGTAAAGGGGGAGTGGAATTAAAAACATACCGGAGGTAGGCGTTTGGGATAAAAAAAAAAAAGTGTATCAATTACCCACAAGACCCACGTAAACATGTCACTGGCATTAATTCACTTTGGTCCTAGTAGGAATTGCATCTTTATATTATAAAAGTGTTTGCATTCTAAACATTTGAAATAAGCAGAGAAAGAAGTCACCTTGTTGCTACTTTAGTAGTCACTTGTGGCACAGGAAGTTCCAGGTGTCATACACATCAATGTAATTTCCTATAGACCAATGAAACTAAACGATCTAGCAAGAGATACTTGCGAGATTGGGTATACCTCGCTACTACAGAACCTCAGTCTAGAATCAGAACGACATATTAAAATCTCGCTTCCCCCTCAACATCCTCTCATATTGTCACCAAATGGTCAGTCCCAGGCAGATCCATAAACGTCACAGGTAGGTGATGGATGGACAGCAGAGAAATGCAGAACATTGAATATGGCAACACAGAGCAAAACCACAAAGCCCGTTAAATGGGATCATTTGATAAGATTGTTTTATGGGACAAAAAAAAAAAAAAGCACATCTGAGGTACCTGGGATATATATTAGAGACTTGCAAAGTATATTTATAGGAGTCACAGCTCCTAAAGTATTTACATAGGACCAATACTAACAAATCTAAGGCGCTTGTGATGAAGGGGGCACTGGTGTCAGACCCAACAGGATCAGAACCCACAACCTCTTTTAAAAAGGAAGCTACAGGGGTGAGCAGTAGAGCTCAAAGTATGCTTTGAGAATAAGGAGGCGGGGGGTGTGGGGGGACTCATTAAAATATACTTTGTATATCTCATTAGCATACATATATATCCCAGGTACCTCAAGTGCTCTTTTGAGCACAGAGGTCTCCCCTATGTTATTTAGAGGTAGGTTTGAGCAGAGATGGAGACACAGAAACACACACAAATTTAAGTTATCGTCGTCCTCTGCCTTCTGAGGTAGAGAAAAAATTGTGAATTGTTTGAAGCGGTTTAGCTTTTTGCACTTAAAAAATGAACTATTAGAATTCCGCAAGATGTCAAAAAATGTGTTTGCGCTCATTCCGGCCACAGACCCAGAATGACATTACCGTAATAATAATACAAATAAACTTTTCCACGCTGTTTGAACATGCGAGAACGGCTTGGAGAATAGCAAAGCATGAAAATCCAATCGGAAAGGGCTTTCTGCACAATCCAAAGCTACTAGAATAGCCCCTTTGAGTGTCAGAGGGGCCGTGGCACCAGACTACTAAAATTAGAGCGTTTAACCTTTTGTGTCTCTGGTTCCATGTTCAATTTTCATGTTTTATGGATTGGTGCTTAAAAGACTTGTTATTTATTACCTGACATGCAAACATTAGCATTAACGTTATTAAACGTGTTGCCAGACTAATGCTGGTTTTCCCAAGCAGTAGTAGGAGCTCGCACAGAGGAAATAACACAGCAAACATTCCAACATCAGTGATCAGGGCTAAAATATCACGCAGTTTAGAGGGGATCACGATGGCAGCCATCATTAATGAACCCAGAAGAAAATGGCTTTAAAGCAATTTGCAGTTTTTCTTTTTGTTTTAAGCTACATAAATTTCCCCTTTTACGATCCATGTGAGAGAGGGAAGGGGGCCAAGGTTATTATTAAATTACTTTATTGTACTGCATTTACAGAGTATCAACGCAAAACACCCCTCCAAAAAGAATAAAAATTAAATATTTTTTTAACTTTCCAAACTAACCGCAAATGAAAATAACAGGGAGGACAGAAATTTGACACAGAACAAAGGTAACAAGAATGGGAGAAGTGTAACCCGATGACAGTGACGTGTTGAATGGGTTAGTCAATCCAAAGTAGAAGCAAAGTGACCGTGTCAGTTAGAAGACCCTTATGCCATTAAACATACTGTGTGATTAGGTCAGTTCGTCCTTATATGGACTGACCTTTAGCCCATTAAACAAGTCACGGTCATTAGGTCACTTTGCTCCTAAGTGGATTCATGTGTGTTAAAATCTGAAGCAATAGGGTTTGGTCACATGCGTTATTTGAAATGGAGGGACGTACGGTGACATTAAAATGGCCCTATATACTCAGGCTACAGCAGTGTTTCAGGTGCAGGTTTTGCTATGAAATGTTCCTGTCGAATGCAAAACCCGGTTTGGTCCTAGAAGTATAAAAATCAGTGGCATCCTCCTGTGGAGGACGGTTTAAGTAACGCGTTGTTGGCTGCCTGGCAGCCAAGGGGTTAACTGGTATCGGGGGCTGGAGAAACAAGATTTGGCAGGGGGAAAAAAAAATAATTCTAAATTAAAGCCATTTGTTTTGAAACCATGTAACACTGCAAAGAAAAATATAAAATTCAGAATTAAAGGACATGCAGATTATGGGACAGAGAAATGATTTCGGATTTAAAAAAATAGAAATTAAAAAAAAAAAAAAAAACAATATAGGTCCCAAACTCTTTATTCCTGAATAAAAAAAGTCCCAAGGAGTTAAAAAATTATATATGCATGGGATCGCAGCAGAATTCTTACCTCATATGGAGCCGATTTCCTAATCAACCCCTAATTAGGGCAGCAGGAGCTGTATATTCTATGGCATTTGTCCTTGGGCCATTATAGGGTTTTGAATTTTAACGTAAACCTATTAAAGAGGTTACAATGTTGAACACGGCCAGGAAGGGGCCGCATGACTGATCTCCTTCAAAAATTCAATAGACCTAATTGTATATGCCCCCCTTCCCGCTGCAGATCTGCATTATTGCAAAATGTTGAGTTAATAGGGTTAGCAGCAGCTTCCCCAGAAGTTATAATGGGAATCTCGTGAGAGACTATCTCACCATATGATTGGGGGGAGGGGGGGGGTGCCTCACAAATTTACACATTCCATACACATCAAATCTAAATGTAATCCCCCCATTAACAGTGGGTGAATGGTATATTCTTAACGGGTGTCAGCAGATGAGTGGGGGAGGGCTTGGCTTGACCCAATATCCTAAAAATGGATTACTAAGTGGAAAGATATTAGGGCCCCCACCCCACCCCATCATGAACTGAAAATAAATGGAACATTCCAGAGAAAGTGAGGACGTTTGGTATCCATGACAACATAGGGAGCAAATCAGAACTCAGGGGCCCTTGATGAGAGCATGGACTATTTCACACACTTGCAAATCAGAATGGGAGCAAACCTTACAGCGAAAGCTACATAGTACTCCTAAAGATTCTCACTTGTGGTATCTTCAGACACACACATGGTCCTGAATGGCTCAGGACTTTGCCACTGACACAGAACCCCCGCACCCCCCATTGGAAAGAACCCACCTCTTTACATCTTGCAGATGGTGGGAGTCACAAGCAGCAGTGTGGAGGGGCAAGTGGGAAGGTTCGGTGTATGAGTCACAACAGCAGGAATTAATTGGGAGTGAATAAGACCTATGACTGGGAGGGCTTCACTCCTAGAGGCTCCTGCTGTTGCCATAGACACAGACACCCACAGCCTGCACTAGGGCTCTCTGGAATGTCCCATTCAGCAGCCCAGCAAGAATAACTGGGTAGAAATAAAATAAATGCCCTCCTGTTTCCACCTCAACCCTAGACCCCACCTCTTCAGGGGGAAAATGGGAGGGCAGAGGAGGGAGAAATAAGGGGAAGTGGACCCCCTACCCCCTGTCCCCTCTAGGATTCCAGCCAAGGATGATTGATGCAATGGCCAGCTGTTGCCCGCTTCTCAGGGACCAATTCCAGCATGGGGAGCAGGAAGTCAGTAAATCCAACAGCTTCTTCCTCTGCCCACTCGTACTTTTCCATCAGGACCTCGAACAAGCCCCATGGTTTCAGCTTGGAGATGTGTTTCAGGTCTCCTAGTGAGGGGAGGAAACGAAGGTTAGAAGCCGAGCCGACCCTACTGCCCCAAAGGATACCAGAGGTCGCATCCAAGCATGCTACATGGACGTATGGCATTTCCGAAATGGTCTCTGTAGAGGACTCTGGGGTATGTAGTCCTTAGATATGAAGACCAGGACTAAAACTCATGACACACAGGGGGAAGGAAGCAGACTTGCAGGACTAAGCCAAACTTCCCAGGACTAAGCCAAACATTGGGGGAGATGTAATCCTGTTATTTTGTAATTAAGGGAGGACTACATACCCCAGGACGAAAGAGGTGCAGAACAGGACTAAACCAGACCTGCATATCTTAGGATTCTGTGAATTGTATTTAAGGAAAGCCAGACTACAACTCCCAGAATACCAAGGGAAAGGGAGCAGAGTTTCCGTCCCAAAAGGATTCCGGGAGTTGCAGTCCTGTATAAATATGAAAAATAGGACTACGAATCCCAAGATGCACACGGCATGGGGGGAGCACATAGTATCGCACCAAACTCACGTGTTTGGATTGTGTGATTCGTAGCCCCGATTTCCCAATTGTAAAATGAAAGGGGGTGATAAGCATACAGGACAGAAATAACCTTGCATCCCTTAGAATTCAGGGATTCGTAGTCCCTGCTTTCTATCTAGGAATAAAAATACTATAATTCTAAGGGTACTGTGGAGTCCTGAATGTACTACAATTCCCAGATTTCAAGGTGTGAATTCAAAGGGCCGGACCAGTTGTCTCTCCCACTGCCAACCTAATCACGCTGTGGGTAATAAGAAGCTGGTGGAAGAAAAGTTCATCAAAAAAATATAAACTGCATAAAAAACAAAAAAAACAACTCATACTAGTGAAGGTAAGACTACTGTGTGTGCACGGTGTGGCTGGAGTTGTATGTGTGTATGTATGGGGTGTGTGCATAAAGTGTGTGACTTGCGGGGTCGGGAGTATAAAATGTTAGTGTGTGACTGTACAAGGTTGTTGAGTTTGTGGGTGTGGTCATGTGTATGCATGTGTAAACAGTATGTGTGTGCATATAAGGTGAATGTGGCCATAGAAAGGTGTGTATATT
The DNA here is from genome assembly GCF_040206685.1 of Ascaphus truei. Taxonomy (NCBI): domain Eukaryota; kingdom Metazoa; phylum Chordata; class Amphibia; order Anura; family Ascaphidae; genus Ascaphus; species Ascaphus truei. Next base: position 28,215,528 of record NC_134491.1, read on the forward strand.
ACTGTATGTAACAAGGGCGCGTTTGTGCATGTATGCAATGAGGGGATACGGATATGTGCGCAACAAGCGAGCGCACGTAACAGTGTGTACATAATGAGGGTGAGGGTGTGTACGCGCGTATCGTGTATGTGCGCGCAACAGTGTGTACATAGTGAGGGTGAGGATGTGCGCACGTGTAACTGTATGTATATCCATCTCTCTAATAGGTGTACTTATTTTGGGTTACTATGTGAGGTGCTATACAGAACTATGTGTATCCGTTTTGAGCGCACTAAATAACCAATACACTATTGACCCGAGGATGTCCCACCTTGAATTTGTAATGTCACTGATGATCCCTCGGCTTCTCCTGCAACAGCACAGCCTAACCCCCTCCCGCTTGTGGATGGCAGGAATGTGGGTAAAGGTTTGTGCCATGGTGAAGCAGCAGCTAGCACCATCTATGACATCACAAATTCAAGGACGGTCGCACAACCACATTTAAGACGTTAATGTTAGGATTGTAAGACTTGTATAGCACATGTACGCTTTTTTTTTTTTAATGCTGGTTAGCGCCAAACCACAGCATGTGCCATGGAATATACAGCCAAGGCTGGTTAAGCAATTAAAATGAGAGTAGCAGGTACAGGAACATTGAAGTTCTAAGGTCCTTGGTGGAGAGGTAGGCTGTGTTCAACTCCGCCCCTGAGAACTTCACAGTGTTAAGGCTGTTGACTCCTGGGGGATGGAGTCTGAGAAGTGGGTTTTGTTAGGGTGTGAGCTTCTCAGGAGCAGAGTCTAGGAGGTAGGGTGTTTTAAGGTGTGAGCTCCTTAGGGGCTATATCAGGCAATTTAGGAAGATTGGAATCTAAACTGTAGTAGTCTGCTCTCAGATTGAACAGGTGTACAGGGGGGCTATTTATGATCCAGGCTGAATAAATCAGATCTTGGGGCGGAACAAATGATCTTAATATGATTAGGGAGCAAGGTACTTAAGAGGCGTATTAATCCGACACCTCGGCTGTATTTGCAGTATGACGTGATCCCTTTGGGGGGTAGACCTTATTAGTATTAGAGGCTGAATTAGTCTGACTTCCTTAGGAGGGGATCCTATAAACGGAGCTGTATCAGTAATCTCCACAGGGGAGGAGTCTTATCTTCGCTTCATTGGTCTGGTTTCCACAGATAAGACAGTGAGCTGATTGCAGTGGCATTTCTGATATGAACTGTATTAGTCTGACCTTGTCTGGATCGAAGCTTGTGACCTGGGCAAGTCTGATCTCAGGGATAGTTTATAATCGGAGTAGCATTAATCTGGTTTCTGCGGATTTGGCCGTAATATCCAATAGAAGGGTGTTTCTGATCAGAACTTTATTAGTCTTATTTCCTTAGTGACAGTGTGACCCTGGGCTTGGTTAGATTGATCTCTTCTGGGGGGTCACCTCCTCAAGGGCAGAATCAGACCTGCGTGGCATTAGTCTGAATTTCTATGGGGTGAAGTCTCCTCTGTTGCAGCACGTACAAGCTGCTATCACTTCTCACTGTTACCTTTCTTGGTGAAGAACTCCTTGGAGTATTTTCCAACCGCAATGAGCTTGCGCGGGATCCGGCCCAGCAACTCGATGATCAGTGCTATGTGGTCTGTGAGAGCCGGTGAAGAACACAAGAGTACGGTAAAGGAGATGCCCTGAACACACCCGTCCCAACTGCCTGCCTGTGGCTCAGATGGTGAGATGGGGAGGGGGAAGAGAAGACGCTATCTCTTCGGGTAAAGAAATCCTTAGAGTGTTTGCTACAGAGTGCCATGTGTATCGGGATCCTGCCTAGCAGCTCTATAATGTGCGCAATGTGGTCTAGAAGGGGGGACGGGGAGAGCTAGGGGGAGAGGAGCTGGGCACATCGAGGGGAGCTGGGCACAGCAAGGGGAGGGGAGCTGGGCACAGCAAGGGGAGGGGAGCTGGGTACATCGAGGGGAGCTGGGCACAGCAAGGGGAGGGGAGCTGGGCACAGCAAGGGGAGGGGAGCTGGGCACAGCAAGGGGAGGGGAGCTGGGCACAGCAAGGGGAGGGGAGCTGGGCACAGCAAGGGGAGGGGAGCTGGGCACAGCATGGGGAGGGGAGCTGGGCACAGCAGACAGGTGGCAGAGTATCAGAGCAGAGAGAGGATACATCATAGGGGTTGCGTGACACTACTAAGGCCGCGCTTATAATCCTTGCTAAGGTGACAGTCGCTGAAAATAATCAAATTCAATTCCAGCGACTGCGACCAAGCCGTCGCTCCTACTATAAGCGCACATAACGGATGCAATACATTTGTTTTGATGTGACGTTGCATTGCCGGAACTATAAGCGTGGCCTAGGGAGGGTTGTCATGCAGAATAGCGGGGATGGAAGCACGCCCTTCAAATATCACACCTGGGTATTCATCTCCCCCTTCTATTTTTCTGGGAGTCCATCGCATCGCCCCTCAATTTCACCCGAGCCTGTTGCTCATTATCTGCCCTGTATGTTCACCCCTATGCCCAGTCTCACCTTCATCCCGCGAGTAGTCCTCCCCGGAGTGAGGCTCGAACAGGTAATCTCCAGTTGCCAACTCAAAGGCCTGGGGGGGGGGGGAAGGGTCAGAGGTCACAGGTTATTAAGTAATGGAATATCCCAGGCAGCACCCAGGGTTATAAAGTACAGTAGTCTCGGTTATCCAACCTAAAACGGGACCAAGACCATGTTGGATAATTAGGAAACGTGAGGGGGGGGAGTGAAACAAACAAATTAATGTAGTATAAGTATGTAATATATTAAATGCAGTACAGTATAAGTTTGTATAATACATACACATATGTATTAGGTGTATTAATACAGTACATAATTATTCAACAGTTATTGCTTAAAGAAATTAGTTGTGCAGCGAGCGGCGGGAGCGGGGCGTGGGCAGATGTTAGATAAAACAAAAAAGGTTGGATAATCAGGACTCTACGGGAATTGTATATTCTAGCCAAGCCTGTCCTGGATATTCTAGCCAAGCCTGTCCTGGTTTTACCAGTGAATAGTAGCTCCCAAACACAGGAAAATTGTCAAAAAAAAATTATACTGCATCTCATCCCCCTGCTCCCCCAAAATTAACGAATGGAACCTTTCATGTATATCAGGGTAATCGAGGAATGGAACAGCTCATCCCTGCCATGGTACTGTACATTCCTTGTACCCTCATCCCCCAAGTTATCAAGGAATAGTACCTGTAACCTCCCTTCCCTTGGAATGATCCCTCCCTCTGGGTATTAGTATGTGGCCACCTGCAACTCCTTTGGAATAGTCAATTTGTGGTTATAAGTAGGAGGCCTTCCACTCCTTCCCTTCAAATTGACCATATTTGGTAATTAGTAGGAGGTCTGCTCCTTCCCCTGGAAGGCTTCCCCTCTCTGGTTATTAATGTCTTGGTGGTTCCCCTCTCACCATGCAGGCTGTGCTCCAGATGTCCGCAGGGGTGCTGTAGCCGGAACCCATGAGTACTTCCAGGGAACGGTATTGCCGGGTCTGGATGTCCTCTGTGAAGTGTTTGTGCTGAGGGATGGGGTCACATGATCAGTACACACATCCCACCAAGAGAGGGGAGCAAAAGATCATAGCCTCAGAATCATGGGACCTCTCCAAAACAAAGAACTGTCTCACAAACTTAAGCAATACCCCAAAGTCAAGGGACCACCCCAAGAGGAGTGTAAAGAGATCACAACCCCCCCAAAGCAGAGGAACCCCCACAAATGAAACACCACCCCCCAAAAAACACAGGAAGCCCCCACTAAACCAAAAGACCCTTCTCCCAACCAAGGGAATCTTTTGCCAAACACAGGATCCCCTCTCCCAAAAGAACCAACACAATGGATGCCTCAACCACAGGACAGCCCCTCCTCCCCCCTCTATTCCATGTCTCACCACCCAGCAGGCGTTGCCCAGGTCCGCGATCTTGACTTTTAGCTGATCTGCATTCTGGCGTTCCAGAGGATTCAGCAGGAGGCTGCCAGCCGTGGATTTCACTGCGTGGAAGCAAGAGAATGACAGGTCAGGAGGGGCTTAATAACCCTGCTGCTGTTGTGCCCCCAGGGGGCCCCTTGTTGTAAATCTGATCCCCCTGGAGTGAGCAATGACATCTCTATCCATAGACCTTCATTGACTTTGGGCAACTTTTTCCAGGCTCCTCTCACCCTCCAGCCCTTTTGGTTCCCCCCCGAATGCCTCTCCTTTCACCCTGGGCTCGAATACTTCCGTTAGCCCATCCCAAACCCGCTTTTCCATTTCCCACCTCTCACCCCAAGGGCAAGTCCCCCTCTCTGGATGTTGTCTTGTCCTCTTCAGGTCTTTCCTCAGCCTATGTGGCCTCAATCATACCCTGACATCTTTCCTCCATGTTCCCCCCTGCCCCCAGACCTTTTCTTAGGCTCCCTGGTCCCTGGTCACTCCCTCCACAATCCATGCCTGAATTTTCCCACCCTTGCGCCCCCCCCCCCCAATTCCTGCCACAACCCCATTCCAACCACACCTCCTTGTGGCGAGTCCCCCCTTTCGTCGGGGGACATCTCCCTCCGGATGCTCTCCTGAAGCTGGCTGATCTCCTTGCTCTCACTGCAGGACGGCTGGCACAACATGGCTTCCACTATGCTGGGCTCGAGGGTCACCTGGGGGTCTGACCCTTCAGACACACTTGTTTGCTCGCTGGGGCTGTCCAGGATGGACGGGGTGTTGAGTTCCGAGGAAGAGATGGGGGGGGCGTTGTGATGGTCCTCGTTGTGCATAGTGTTGCTGATTTCTGAGGGGAGGGTCTCAGAGTGACCATTACATCTCAACTCTGCCCTGCCGGAGAGTGACTCACTGTCTAAGAGAAAAAGACAGAAAGTGAGAGGGAAGGCGAGAGAGGGAAGGCGAGAGAGGGAAGGCGAGAGAGGGAAGGCGAGAGGGGGAAGGCGAGAGAGGGAAGGCGAGAGAGGGAAGGCGAGAGAGGGAAGGCGAGAGAGAGAGAGAGAGAAAAGGAAAGACAGAAAGTGAGAGGGAAGGCGAGAGAGAGAGGGGAAAGGAAAGACAGAAAGGGCGACAGGGTGCCCAGGCGCATGTGCTTGCGGCAATTCGGTACCTGGCTCCACCCAGGGTTCCTGGTGGTGTGCAGGAGGGCTGTCCTCTCTCTGGTTCTCCTCCGGGTTCTCTCCCCCTCGCTCCATTTCCTCAATCTCCTGAACCCGTCTCTCCAGAAGCTCCGCCTGGCGCTTCTGCTTCTTCTTTAGCTTTTTCTTCTTGTTCTTTGACATTTTAGCCAACTGAAAAGAGAGAAGGGGGAGAAGTGAGGGGCCGCACAGCCTGCACCTACAGGAATGGGGGGAGGGGCCGCACAGCCTGCACCTACAGGAATGAGGGAGGGGAGGGGCCGCACAGCCTGCAACTACAGGAATGGTGGGAGGGGAGGGCCACGCAGAGCATCATTCCATGTACTCCACAGAGCCTTTTCCCAGCCCCAATGAAAGGGATGCAGAACATGGCCACATCAGTGAGGACCGCCGGGCAGCAGCGCGTCCCTCCTACATCCCTTGTTGGCCGAGCAGAGCAAAGCACCTCCAGCAATTGGGGGGGGAGGGGGGGAAGGGGAGGCGGGAAAGAAGAAGCAGACAGCAGCGCCTCCAACATGCCATGAACATCGCAAGCAGCATACCTAAATCGCGTCATGATCAGAGGAAGAATCTCACAACTCCATGTCATGAAAACTTGGATGGAACATCACCATGCAATGAACACTCACCGTGTAGCGCACATCCACCAATACAAACGGTCCCATCAGAATATCGCACATGCAAAGCCCCACACTACCCAATGCTGGGATTCTCAGAACCTCTTAACCCATCCTAATGAATCTACAATGTGTTAAGAGCATTGTGGCCCCATCCCCTAATTCTACAAGGACGAATTACTCACGGGTTTGGGCTGCGGTGCCGTACTCACTGCAGAGAGAAGAGAGAGCAATGTGTGAGATGGAGACATATTAACGCCATCACAAGCCACGTCCACATCTACTTAAAGAGCATCCATTAGGGCAGGGTGACCCAAATTCCCAGAGTTTTAGCCCAATAAGGGGGAAGCAGACAACACTCACACCAATAAGTGTGGTGGAGCATCACCCTTCAATACCTGCGGAGCCTGAGGGGGGTGGGGCCCCGGAGCGTTGCCACTCTGTGGCTTCAGCTGCCAGCCTGCGCACATACGGCTCGTTGACGCACAGGAGGATGTTCTCAGGCTTGATGTCCGTGTGAATTATTTGACACTTGGCGTGCATGTAGTCCAGGCCCTGCAGAACCTGCATGGAAAGGCAGTTGAGGGAGGGAAAGCAAGGGGGGAGGGAAAACAAGGGGGGGCGGAAAAGCCGCAACAGGGAGCAAGAGTTGCGACAGAGGGGGGTGAGAAAGAGCCATGACAGGGGCGGGGAGAGCCGCCGCTGCAGGCGAGGGTACAATATGATATTTGAGAACAGGCTCCCCATCCATGGGGGGCGAAGGAGGTAGGAGTCTGGCAAATAATGCAAAGAAATAGTGCGTCCAGACCCTAGTGTGAACTGCATTCACAGGTACCTGTCTGATGATGCTCTTCACACAGGGCAGTGGGAGCCCCTGGTAATTAGACTTTATGATCCACTTCAGCAAGTGGTGTCCTAGAACCTCAAACACCATGCAGACATCTAGACAGGTGGGTGAGTCAGGGAATAAGAGTATACGTCTGTCCTGTACCTTCATTCACGCACACTTCCATACAGTCACCCCCCCCCCCCACCTGCAATCAACTCCCCCCGCTAACCCCACCACCCAGAATAACCCATCCTACAATCAACCTCAACCTTCTCTTTCTCTCTCTCTCCCCCCACAGTCACACCAACCCCCCCCCACCCCCTTCCATACATTTACATATAAGGATACGGGTCCCGTTGACTCCAGATATCTTGAAGTCATCCAGAAGCTGGACCACCTTCTCCCGGCTTGGATCATTGGGATCAGTGTTCCGCACCTGAGGTGATCAAAACATATACATTTAAAAACGGGTATGTGATCTCTCGTGTAGTTATATATAGTCTGTGCATTGTGGTATCTACTACTCAAAGCAGGTGTGCACGTGTACACACACAGCCCTGGTCTGTATGGTAGTCTCTCGCTCTGTATACAGTGAGTGAGTGTATGGTGGGCGGTTTGTCTGTATATAGTAGTGGTCTTCTTACAGCTCTCAGCAGTTTGATCTCTCCTGGGTATAGTAGTCTCAATCACTCCCACCAGTCTGAGTGTGTGTGTGTATAAAAATAACTATGCATTTGAGGTCTCTTTGTATAAAAGGCGTTTCCCCACAGCAGTCTGATCTTGTGTGTGTACCAGTCTTTCCCTTGCATGTACACAGGGGGCAGTGTGTGTGTTCTTACAGCTCTCAGTAATCGGATTTCATCTAGCGCTGTCTCTGTATAATGCTCTGCACTCTTCACCACTTTCATGGCCACGAAACGTTTCCCCCTGAGAGCGACACCAAGTTACAGAGAGAACACAACACACCCGCCCACCAAATACCCCAACACTGCCTCCCCTCCTTTGTCCTTTCACCTCTAACCGAGGTTTCACTCCAGTGTCATAGTATCACCATAACAGATACCTCCTTCTCCCACTAGTCTGCCCCCCAATCTTCTATGCATTATCCTGATCTCTTACCCCTTAACCCCAAACCCTCAGCTCTCCCACGGTATCTCTGATACTCTTTGCCCTCCCAAGACCCCCCGAATTCCCCCTGCCATAGCAACCCCATTCCCCAACAACCCTATTCCCATCTAATATCACCCCACTTACTGCAGGTCCCAGGACAGCCACACAGTGGAGAAATGTCCCCACCCCAGCTTCCTGATCACATGGTACCGGCCGTTGAATAGGTCCCCAATTTTCACGTGGTGATATCCGCCTGAAATAGAGGGGAACATCAATGGAGGAGGGCAGAGAAATGCATCACCGTGGCAACAGCATGACCCTTGAACCGCCGGACCCATCTCCATTGCCACCACGTACCTTGTTTTCACAGCAACTGCTCTCTGGCAACAACCTATCCTATCTCCATGACAACCACACGCCCAGTAACCACAGGCACAATCTAAACATACCCCCATCTCCATAGCAGCCCTCCCACACATCCTTAGCAACTGTGTACCAGTCACCATACTACTCCCCCACCACCAAAAAGTTATCCAAAGTGACCCGCCCCTCCCACCTTTGCAGTAATCGTTGGGATCCTCCTGCTCATCATCATCTGAGCCCAAAATCTCCTCCTCCTCGTCAAGGTCACATTCTGACTCCCGGGCGGAGCTGCGTTGGGGGGGCTCCGGCCTGTAAGACCCACACAGTGTCACAGGTATATACAGGAGGGGGGTCCCCCAAAGAAATTCTCTTTACTTCTCATATAGCTCCAGTCGCTATAGAAATCCAATTTCCTTCCCCTACAGCCCCAGTATTACTGGCCTCACTTCCCTCAAGGACCCAATCCCTATATAAACCCCCAATACTTCTCTTCAGCCTGTCCCTACAAAAATCCACTTTACTTCCTCTTTTCCGCCCTAATCTCAAACTTCATGATCCACAAGATCCACAAGGATCCTTCATGATTTCAACCCCAGAAAAGGATTAACAATTTTTTTTTACTTTGTCACAAATATAACCGCCATTGTGAACCCTATACAAAGCTACCTTAAAACTTTAGCCTTCGCTGCAGCATCCCGACCTCATTTGGGGAAGATAACATAACGAAATCCCCTTTTATATATACTTGCTTTTTGTGAGTTTTCTTTGCCTTTGTACGCTTCTTGCGAGCTTGGAGGGCCAGAACTGCAGGAGAGGACAGAGATACATACACATACTTTCATCTTTCATGGGACAATGATAATAGAAAGCGAAGTTTAACTCCTTTCCTCCTAGCGGGGCCTTACAACGGCTGCAACCAAATATCCTAGTCCGTTTTCTCCCCCACCCAATCTCTTGCACTCGTCCTGTTCTCCACCCCTCATCTCCAGTTCCCCCCACCCCCTCTTCTCCAGTTACCCCCTTCACCCAGCTCACCCTCCAGTTTTCCCCTTGCTTGCCTGTTCTCACCCCCTCGCCCTTCTGCTCTCACCCCCACCCCTCTCTCGCCCTCCTATTCTCACCCGCACACCTCTCGCTCTCCTGTTCTCACCCCCTCCCCTCTCTCACCCTCATGTTCTCACCCCTCCCCTCTCTCGCCCTCCTGTTCTCACCCCCACCCCTCTCTCGCCCTCCTGTTCTCACCCCCACCCATCTCTGGCCCTCCTGTTCTCACCCCCACCCATCTCTGGCCCTCCTGTTCTCACCCCCACCCATCTCTCGCCCTCCTGTTTTCACCCCCACCCCTCTTTCGCCCTACTGTTCTCACCCCCACCCCTCTCTCGCCCTCCTGTTCTCACCCCCACCCCTCTCGCCCTCCTGTTCTCACCCCCAACCCTCTCTCGCCCTCCTGTTCTCACCCCCACCCCTCCTGTTCTCACCCCCACCCCTCTCTCGCCCTCCTGTTCTCACCCCCACCCCTCCTGTTCTCACCCCCACCCCTCTCTCGCCCTCCTGTTCTCACCCCTACCCCTCTCTCGTCCTCCTGTTCTCACCCCCACCCCTCTCTCGCCCTCCTGTTCTCACCCCCACCCCTCTCTCGCCATCCTGTTCTCACCCCCACCCCTCTCTCGCCCTCCTGTTCTCACCCCCACCCCTCTCTCGCCCTCCTGTTCTCACCCCCACCCCTCTCGCGTCCACCCGTCTCTCGCCTTCCTGTTCTCACACCACTCCCACTCCCTCTCCCACTCCCACTCCCACTCCCACGCGTTCTCACCCGCCGTTCCATTTCCCCCCTTCTCACCTTTTCTCTCCATGATCGGCCGGTACTCTCCGCGCCTGCGCCGTAACCTCACGAACCGCCTTCAGGCCGCGCCCACTCTCCTACGTCACACAGGCACGCACCGTAAAACTAGCCCCCCCGAGACCCTAAACGCGGAATCCGTAGACACTTAGGCCCCGCCCCCTGCACGAGAACATCACGATACGTCATCTTTGCGCGACGCCGTCAACTGCCAACCAGGCCCCGTCCATCTCGGTTAGGGGGCGTGGAACGAGGACGGAGGAAGCACGTGGGCAACCTGGTGACATAACAAGTCACTTGTCAGTATTTTCTTACTGAGGCTAAGAGGTGTTTTAGTATCATATGGAGTAGTTATACAGGGCAATATATTCTATTTGGCAGGAGGGATTATACAGGGCAGTTATATACGACATTAACATTGATCACATGGGGCAGTTATATAGGTCCACAGGAGGGGCTGTAAGGGGCAGCAAGATGTGTGTGTTTCCTCTACCACAAATATTCTACACTTCTGTGCCTCAATTAGATTGTAAACTCTTCGGGGCAGGGACTCTATCCTGGAAGTAGTTCTATCATGTGGCAGCCTTTCTTTCTCACAAACTGCTTGCCCCTATGAATGTGGGGTGGGAGGGGGAACTCTTCACTATTCTCATTGTATCAACCCCCACCAACACCTGCTGATAAAGAGGATGCTGTGGTTATTATAGAGAAACTTAAGTGCAGGCAAGAAATATTGAGACAGTTGAATGTAATTACCAATTATAGAAGAGTTGTATACAATACACTTAATTTAATTGAGAAAAAGATAGGAAATGTGGTTAGTGAAGCGCTTGTCAACACTCATCACTAACAAACAACAACAATTCATCATCAATAAAAACAAATCACCCCTGTTTTCTACATTCTTGCCCAAAGGGCATAAAGATCTGGAAAATGCCCCTGGGAGACCGATAGTTGCCGGTACCGAATTAGTTTTTCAATCCCTAGCTGTCTTTCTTGACACATGCCTGAGATTCCTGATTGCCACATCACCCTCTTTTATAAAGGATACCACACATTTGTATACAACAAAAAACAGACAAAGATGCCCAAAGCTACTTCCAATGTGACAAAAATACACAGTGAAATACCTATATATTCTCTTGAAAAAAGGGTCATTTAGTTTAACCCTTTGGCTAAAGCGTCTTAAGTCACACCACAATAAGATTTACCAGGGAATGGTTTTAGGAAACAATTTGTTTTCTTGACACTACAGTCTATATAGCTAATGGGCGTCTTGAAAGTGACATATTTTTAAACCCACTGACAGAAGAATGTTACTGAAATCCAAAAGCTACCATGCAAAGAGCATGAAGTAGGGCTACCCTATAGCCAATTTTTATGGGTTAAAAGAATTGTGAGCAAGGAGAAATATACCCAGGATAGGCTAGTTAACACACAGAGAAGATTTGAGATGAGGGGTTATGAACCTGCTTCATTGGATAATAAGCATAAAAGAGCATTTGCCATAGATAGAACAACATTACTGGAGGGTAAGACTAATGTAGAAAAGAAGACAACAAAAACCAGTAGCACTCAAAAACATAAGACTTACAGTACCTCAAAACATCATCTGAAAAATGATATATCTCAGATGAGAACTATAACGGAGTATGGTGCTCACAAAGAAGATAAAAAACTGAACAATAACAAAAATGGATCCCTCACCAGCAGGAGCCAAGAAATCTCCTAAAATACGGCACAGTGGCAATAAGTCCAAAAATATCAATTTGTTATACAATACATCAGAAAACACTACTAAATAGACACTTCTCACTAAAAACAATTAAAAACAGCTGTTGGACTCCCCAAATGCTAAAACGACCTGAATTAATGACAGTGCAAAGTCTCGAGGTAGGAACTCCCTGAATAGTCACAATATACCCAGGTATACACAAAAGCAATGTGTGTATACACTTAACACACACAAATCTGTTGTAGCAAAATCTGTGCGAAAATGTAATTTACTCTAGAAGGCGTGCAACAGTTAAAACCAGAGCCCAAAGAATTACATATTAAGGTTAATATTTAGTATACAAAATAGCACAGTACTTAGATTACAGACAAATATTATTACAAGAAACATACAATAAAATAAAGGTAAACAGTTTAATCAAATAAAAAGATCAAACAAACAGAATCTAACTTATGATATCATATAACATTGATTAGATCTTTTCCCAAAGGGTCTTGAGTGCAAATTGAGATTTCATGTGTTCCAGCATAGACACCCTGTTGCAGGGTACATGCAACTACACACGCGGGTTTCTTGACAAGGCTTATGTATTTTGCCTTAAAAGATCTACAGCACACAAAAACAAAAATAGCTTTTCATCAGCAAACAAAAGAAAAAATGGCTTTTCTTCACAGACCAAACAAAACAGTTTCTCTTTAGCAGACAGTCTAAAAATCAGGTAGCTACCATTTTCAATGCAGGAGACAGACAGTTCATAATTCATGTACTTTGATAACAGACCTTGTTACAGTAATCTCTTCAGTAGCTTACTCCTCTCTCCTCAACAGCCAGCACCCATGTGTCTACAGCCTGGGGTTTTAACACACCTTGATTATGCAGCTGGGATCCAACTAATTGTCCTAAGGTTCCCAGCTGAAGTTAACCTAGTCACTGCTGCACTGCAGACTAGACATAGGTTTTCCAGACATATAGCTGGTGGCTTTTATTTACCCTGTCACATTCCTCCCCTGTTAGTGTGTGGCTGGGGCTACGCATGGCTGAAGCCCGACCATCCACCCCTTCTCTAGAAAAGAAGTCAACATTTGCGTTCTCTTTTCCCGGCCTGTGCTGAATCTCAAATGAGAAGGGTTGGAGGGCCATATACCACCTAGTCAATCTAGCATTGGAATCCTTCATACTATTTAACCACTTCAGTGGAGCATGATCCGTCACCAAAGTAAAATGGACTCCTGACAGGTAATGCCTCAAAGCCTCGATTGCCCACTTTACTGCGAGGCACTCTTTCTCAATCACTGAGTAGTTTTTTTCCCTCGGGAACAATTTCCTACTCAGGAAAAGGATAGGGTGTTCAACTCCCTCAAACTGTTGTGACAATACTGCCCCTAGCCCTATCTCTGATGCATCTGTTTGCACTATAAAAGGGCTGTTGAAGTCCGGGCTTCTAAGGATGGGACCCTCTGATTGACACCTTTTTATGTCCTCAAAGGCTCTCTGACAATCCCTTGACCATACCACTTGTGTAGGGGCACACTTTTTTGTGAGGTCCGTTAAAGGGGCTGCCACTTCCAAATAGTTGGGGATGAACCGCCGGTAGTACCCTGCTAAACCCAGCAGAGAGCGTACCTGCGTTTTTGTTTGGGGGGTCGGAACTTCTTTCAGGGCAACTACCTTGTCGGCTAGTGGCCTTACTTTTCCACCTCCTACTGCATACCCTAAGTATTTAGTTTCCGCCTTACCCAGGACACATTTCTTAGGGTTGGCTGTGAGCCCTGCCTCTCTTAGAGATTTGAGGACCGCTTTCAGCCTATTTAGATGGGCCTGCCAGTGTTTACTATAAATGACAATGTCATTTAGGTAGGCTGCGGTATAATTCCTATGGGGCCTCAGTACCTTATCCATGAGTCTCTGAAATGTGGCTGGGGCTCCATGCAGTTCAAATGGCATTGTCACAAACTGGTATAAACCCATGGGAGTGGCAAAGGCTGTTTTGCATTTGGACTTTTCCTCTAAGGGTATTTGCCAGTATCCTTTTGTCAAGTCCAGTGTGGATATATATTCCGCGTTACCAAGGGCGTCAATTAATTTGTCCACCCTTGGCATCGGATATGCGTCAAATTTGGATACCGCATCGACCTTTCGGAGGTCCACACAAAATCTTACCTTCCCATCGGGTTTAGGGACCATAATTTGTGGACTACACCACTCACTGCATCATTCCTCAATCACTCCTAAGTGTAACATTTCTTGTACCTCCTTCTCTACCAGAGCCCTACGACTTTCAGGCAACCTATAAGGACGGGAACGTACTTTTACCCCAGGTGTTGTCTCGATTGCATGGGAAATTAAGTTAGTTTGTCCTGGTAAGTCAGAAAAAACATCATGGAATTATGTAATTATTGCTAACAAGTCCCCTTTTTGTTCAGAGGACAACTGTTTACCCATTGGGATTTTATCGTCCCTCACGATGTTCTCCCGTGGAGGCTGAGGACCCAAGTCCGTTTCCTCCTCCACCGGGTGGATGAATAGAGACCGCTGCATCTTCCAGGGTTTCAGCAAGTTCACATGGTAAATTTGTTTACCCTTCCTGGACCCTGGTTGAGCGATCTCGTAATCCACATCACCCGTATGGCGGAGTACTTCGAATGGGCCCTGCCATTTGGCCAGGAGTTTACTCTCGCAACTGGGTAACAATAACATCACCTGGTCTCCTGGGTGAAACACTCTCATGCGAGCATTCTGATTGTAATGTCTCTCCTAACTGTCCTGGGCTGATCTAAGATTCTCCCTGGCAAAATGGCCGACCACATCTAGGCGCTTCCTAAGGTCTAGTACATATTGTAGGGTATTCTTAGAAGGGGACCGCTGTTCCTCCCAGGACTCCTTTAGGAGGTCTAGGATACCCCGGGGTTGGCGGCCATAGAGCAATTCAAATGGAGAGAATCCTGTGGAGGCCTGGGGAACTTCCCGCACTGCAAACAGCAGAAAAGGGAGAAGTTCATCCCAGCCTCTCTTCTCTGAATCTACAAATTTCCTCAGCATCCCTTTTAGAGTTCGGTTAAATCTTTCCACCAATCCGTCAGTCTGTGGATTAGACCGATGTCCGAACAGACTTGACCTCTAGTAACTTTAAGACATCCTGCATCAGTTAGCCATGAAATTTGTACCTTGGTCTGTCAACAAACCTGGGGAAGTCCAACCCGTGAGAACAGTTCCAACAACTTGTTGGCTACTTGCTTCGCCGTTGCTGTTCTCAGGGGAAACGCCTCAGGATATCTTGTTGCATAATCAACTATTACAAGGATAAACCTGTGTCCTTTCACAGAAGGTTCTAGAGGTCCTACCAAGTCTACCCCAATCCTCTCAAAGGGAACTGACACCAAGGGTAGAGGAACCAAAGGGGCTGGTTTTTGTCCTTTTGGACTAGTTAGCTGGCACTCCGGACATGCCGCAAATAGCTTAGCAATATCACTATGCATCCCTGGCCAATAGAATCGGGATGAAATATGATCCAATGTTTTATCTCTGCCCAGGTGACCACCCCAAGTGACAGTATGGGCTAGAGTGAACACAGATTTAACAAACTCCTTGGGAACCAATATCTGTCTGGTGACCTCCCCTGTTTGTGTCTGCTTATTCACCCTATATAGGATATCATTTGATAGCTCAAAATGGGGGAACACTATCACCCCCTGTGCATCTACAATCTGCTCATCAATTTTCACCACCTTGTCATACTGTCTAGCAACTGGGTCTTCCCTTTGCTTCTGGCGAAAGTCAGGGAGGTACAGGTCTGGTAAATCTCCAGGGCCCATATCCCCCTCCCTCTGGCCATCCCCAGCCATCACTTGTGACCTCTGACTACTAGAATGGTCACCTTGAGACCCAGATTTCTGCAACCAGTCCTGTTTGTCCGAGCGTCTTTGCTTCCGAGTCTTTTGAACCCGGTGTCTACTGGGAAAAAGGTCTGCCGAGAAGGGGAACAGTTTGCCAGGGTTCTCCTGAGCCCTAGAAGGAGGCTCCTCGTGAAAGACTGGGGCCATTAGGTCCAAAAAGAAAGGCCAGTCCCGACCGAGCACAACGGGGGCAGGGAGCCAAGGAGCGACTCCTACTTCGAGGTAAGCCTCCTCACCTTTTACCTGTAGCCGGATTTTGGCCGTCGGATAGCGTTTTACATCGCCGTGTATACATTCTATGCTCCATGGGGAGTCAAAAGAACACACGTTAGGCGGTAACAGTTCCTGGAGGACCAGAGTTTTCCCAGAGCCCGAATCTACAAGGGCCTGGACGGTTTTTCCCCCAATCAGGGCTGAAAGTAGCCAGGGCTTGTAATTTTCCCCAGTAAAGGCCGAGGCGAAGGTTCTGCTGAATGAACAATCCATCTGTGGACAGTCCACATACCGGTGGCCTTGTTCTCCGCAGGCAGAACATGGAGAGGGTTCCCTCGCAGGAGGGGGCTGTGGATAGCGCTCCGCTGGACCGGTTACTGGAGACCAGGCATCTGGTGGGTCCTGTGGGCGACGTCCTCGGAAGTTCCTCTCATTTTGCGACGAGCCGACATCCGGAAGGGGATGAGGGTCTCGGCGGGGAACAGCATTTGGACTCCGTCCTTGCTGGAACGATTGCTCCTTCCGTTGGACTTGGCGGTTGCGTATGGACGGGCCGTAGGTTCCCCATTGATCCGCCCTCCCTCTTTGAGCGTCCGCAAGTGCCGGTGGAGTCGGGTCCAGGACACTCGCCTGCTGCTCAGCCCCAAGGAAGTTCTCCACGAGTCGGACCGCCAAAGCTAGGGTTTCAGCAGCGTGGTGTTTTACCCATGAGCGTGCGGAAGGGGGTATTATTTGTAGAAATTGTTCCAAAACCACCTGCTCCAGAATTACCTCCTTAGTACACTCCTCGGGTTGTATCCAGCGCGTACACAAGTCCAATAATCGCTGAGCGAGGACCCAGGGTCTCATCTTAGCGGTGTACTTCATGTTCCAGAACTGCTGCCGGTAGGTCTCTGGGGTCAGACCTAAGCGATCCAGTATGGCGGCTTTTACTTGTCGGTAGTCCATTGCCTGATCTGCTGGGAGACCCTGATATGAGGCCTGGGCCTCTCCTATGAGGAGCGGGGCCAAAGCAGTTGCCCAGCTATCTGTAGCCCAGCCCTGAGCTTCGGCAACTCTTTCAAATGTCAGTAAAAAAGCCTCTGGATCCTCATTCGGCGCCATTTTCCTCAGGAGTATCGGGGGTCTGTTTGCAAGTTCTGGACTGGCAGACTCTTGGAAATGGGTCAGCAGCTTGGCAATCCGCTCATCTTGTGCTGCCTGTAGTCTTTCATCTCTCTCCGCTTGCAGCCGGGCCTGCTCCTGCATTAACTGTCCCTGCTGTTTGGTCTGCTCGCACAGAAACTCTTTCAACATTTCTTCCATTCTTGTGTGTGTGTGTGTGTGGCCCTTTAACTGCAGGAGCCTTTTAAAAATCTCACTTCTGAACACCATATGTTGCAGGGTACATGCAACTACACACACGGGTTTCTTGACAAGGCTTATTTATTTAGCCTTAAAAGATATACAGCACACAAAAACAAAAATAGCTTTTCATCAGCAAACAAAAGAAAAAAATGGCTTTTCTTCAGCAGACCAAACAAAACAGTTTCTCTTTAGCAGACAGTCTAAAAATCAGGTAGCTACCCTTTTCTATGCAGGAGACAGACAGTTCATAATTCATGTACTTTTATAACAGACCTTGTTTCAGTAATCTCTTCAGTAGCTTACTCCTCCTCAACAGCCAGCACCCATGTGTCTACAGCCTGGGGTTTTAACACACCTTGATTAGGCAGCTGGGATCCAACTAATTGTCCTGAGGTTCCCAGCTGAAGTTAACCTAGTCACTGCTGCACTGCAGACTAGACATAGATTTTCCAGGCATATAGATGGTGGCTTTTATTTACCCTGTCACACACCCCTTAACCAAAAAATTAGAAATGAAAATATAGGACCCTTTCAGTATGAGATGGGCAGGTAAATTATTAGAGATAAGGAAATGCAGAGGTGTTAAACAAATTATTTGCCTTTATCCAGTCTCATGTATGAGCGTAAGGCTCAACAAAAATTTGCAGAAGTGGCCAAAGAGGAAGATAGGCCTCCAGTGTGTCTGGATGTCAGACCCCTGCATTTCTGGCCCAGTCCCTGGACTATTTGTGGGCCCATAGGCCCACACCAGCCCCTACACCTCACGTGGCTCAAATCACAGTAGTGTCGGGTCTGGGTAATGTACCGTACAACTGGTCTTCAAATGTCTTGCCGCCCTTCTTTTGCCGGGACTTCTAATCATGGAATCCCTTCTACCAGAATATCTCAGGGTGGGTTACCGCCTGGGGAAGCTGATCGAGCCGCACGAGAATGTTACTCTAAAAAGAGGAGTCTGTGGGCCTCTAAGTCTCTTGTTCCCTCTTCGGATTGGAAGGACTGGTCCTATGGGAATGAGATGTTACTAGATGACAAATGTATAGAAGATGTGTGTATTTTCAACAGTGGGGTTAGTCATTATGCCATGTCTGTTGTGTCCGATGTTGCAGGGTTCTCAAGCACCACATCCAACACAGGGTCTGCTGTAGTAGAACCAGCCGGATCCTTACCGTGGTGGCACCCTAGATTCAGGAGATACGTCTCCTTTATGGACCACACAAGGTTCTTGTTAGAGACAGTAGTACAGAAGTACCAGAACTCCCATGGGTTCGGGTACCTGTATGTCTCCGAGCCGTTAATGAGGGAAATTGACGCTAACAGTGGCTAATAGAGGCTGTAAAGGCTTATGTGCTAGAACACAGCCGGAGCACTTTCCATAACATGCAGGAGAGGACAGCTTACTTGGTGCGTGTCTGGAAGGTAAGCAGATCAGTGTATATGGATAGGGTGGAGTACATTTCAGAACGGAACCCTAAGAGGGTGTACTCCATTACAGTCACTGGTGAGACAGGAGCCCTAATAAGAAAGCCTGACCTAGAACATTATTATTGATAAAAGGGTTCTCCATGTTGAGAGGAACCTATGTTTCAGTATGACAGTCATCATGGATGTGTATTCAAATAAACTGTCCTGTACTGTCTTCACAAGAGAATGTATATCATGCATAATAATGTGATATTAATTATTTGAAGTTGTTATTTTGTTATGTTCAGGTTTCATTTCAAATTTAGGACCCAAGTGGGGTCGTTGGGATTCCACCAGAGGGAGAGTGTAGTCAGGTCACCTGATGGCTACTATTCTGCCCTTGGGCTGGCAGTAAACCCTGGTAAAATCAAGTTGCCAGTAGTTGATATGGGGTTTTCCCCCTCCTTGGAGCTGCACTTGAGTGACAGTGGGTGGCGGTGACATCAGGCCTGGCTGTACTTAAGGGCAGTACCGCCCCAAATTTAGAAGTGTGCTTCCCCCTCTGAGGAAGGCAGGTCGCACAGTGGAAAGGGTGAGATTGGGCCTTCTCCAATCCTCTTTCCTCCGGGGGAGAGTGAGTGTGGACCATACCTCTGCCTCTGCTAGGGAAGTGGGGAAGAGCTAGGATGGCTGGGGATGCCCTTGGCCTGTAGTGGACCAGCCTTCAGTGAGAGCTGAGAGTACTGCATCAGGCAGAAGCCTGCCGTGTAACTGTGTTGTACAGAAGATAATAAACCGTTTTTGTTGTTATATACCTCCTGAGAATAGGTTAACAAAACACAAAACCCCAGCAAGCTCTTTTTGGGAACCCCTGAGCCCCGACAAAATATATATATGTATATAAGTGTCAAAAAGGAGTGCTATTGAGCGTGGCATATGTATACAACAGACGACAGAGAAGCCCAATGCTACATCCAACATGACAAAAATACACAGTAAAATACTTATATATTCTCTTGAAAAAGGGTCATTTAGTTTAACCCTTTGACCAAAGCATTGTAAGCTTGCGAGCCACGACAAGGTAGACCCTGTTCGCAAGTCCTATCACTACCAGATAAAATACTAATATACCTCTGTTAGGATTAAAATTCTCATTTACCTCTATTAGGAGGGAGAAAGACCACATTGGATCTATATCCAGTAGAGTGAAAGGACCTACTAACTTGGGAAGTGGGGAGGGGCGGGCTTAAAACCTGGGAAGGAGGAGCCACTAACCTCCAACAGCTGAAACAGCTGAGAATAGGTTAACAAAACAGAAAACCCCAGCAAGCTCTTTTTGGGAACCCCTGAGCCCCCACAATATATATATATATATATATATGCTGCAGCAAGCTTAAGCCTATAGGGAACCATGTTAAAAATGGTTATGGAGGCAAAAAGTGACACTGTGTGCTCATTTGCATGTCATTTCCCAGAATCCCTTGCTGCAGTGGAAGTGCTGTATGCTGGGTGATAATGGGGAAAGGCGGGGTTGCAGACCTGCCTAAGACATGCAGATGAGCATACAGTTATATTTGCATATTTGCTTTCCTGTGGAGGGTTTTTGTCACTTTTTTTACTCACCATAACTTAACTCAGTATTATGTTTTATATATATATATATATACACATGTAGAGGTATCAGTACCGTGTTAGCCGAGCTTCAATAATCAAAATATATATATATATATATATATGAAAATAACTGATAGTAAACCGCTCGCCAGATAGCAATAGAGTAGCCGGTGCAAAGGGATGGTACTGGCATAGCAAGTAATTAGGAAGACAAAAGAGAGGTCTCCCACAGATCCCTTTTACCACTGCACAAACAGGCTAATAGTAAGTAGTAACAGGGGTATAATACTCCCTGACATATATCAGATAGGTCTGTAGGGGAGAAAACTTGCAATCGCACCCAGTACTAGGAGTGAACAATTACCTAAAAAAGCCTAATAAGGCAAAACAATAAACTTTTATTAAACATATATTAACACACTATAACAACGCTAAATCAGTAGGTGATAAAAACATTTAAAACTCAGGTGTGGGTGTTTGCAGGAGGCTAAATGGTAAGTATATAACAGTGTATCTGGTTCTTAAGTAGAACCCTCCTGATATGCTGCTCAAATACAGGGGGAAGGATATGAAGGGGGTTAGGATTACCTCTGAGTATACGTATAGTTAATAATCATAGCATAAACAAAAGCAATATCCCCCTCCTAAATCGGATGAGAGGGTGTAATAATAGGGTGTGTATTCGTCAAAATGAATCCAGAGTCTAATAAATCAGCGTGTATCAACAATTCAGCAATACTGGAAGCACCGTAATCAGTGTAGTGACGTTCTTATAATAATATCACCATCATATGAATCATCAACATCCCACATTGATAATCCAGCACATAACAGCAGTTGTCCTAGCACAACAGTGCCAAACGTAAAGGCTGACTGCAACACAGGCTCCGGTATACACCCTCTCCCTCCCCGGTATCAGAGCAGTCTCACCCGTGACCTCCGACGTCAACGCGATGACGTCATCCCGACGTACGTTTCGCGCTCTGGGGCTGGTGCTTTCTCAAGGTAGGAGGTACCTACTGACTACCAATGTCACTCTAAATACCCGTAGGACTGGGCGGAACACAAAATCTCCCCAATCACGCGCCGATGCGGTGATAGACAGCCTAGGGGATGAATCAAATTGCTCGAGGGGTAGTGAGGAAAATATCACTGACTTAACCCTTGATGTGCTGTGGCCAGGTTATTGGCTATATACACATGAATTTTTATGGTGTACAGAGAGTCAAATACACGGATAATTAGGATCCAAGGTTTAGAACAGATGAGTACACCTAAATGGGCTAGATAAGCATACCTAGTAGGAAACATATATGATAGTGTGTGTTTAAGGGGTACGGCCAGAACATTATAACCACAGATCTCTCCGTACATAATACCTTGGGGCCAATATCAGAATGCGTAAATATGGGTACAGAGGCCATTGAGGTGCATGTATCCAAATACAGAGGTCACAGGTATATATAGGGACCACATATGATTGCAATAGGTAGATATAGGCAGTGTAGGACTGTGCTAACCTATGTCGTCCGCCCAGTAGGTCAAAACGGACTCTAAAGTTAACTGTATACCCGGATCCCCCTCCAATTCAATATATTGAATAGTACATGTCCTCCTTGGTGGTGTTATATTCTATAGGAAGGACTTATAAATAAACCCCTCATTGAGACCAATGGGGCTAAGTGTGTCAAGTGTGTAGATCCACTTACACTCAGTCTGCAACAATAACTTGTCCCAGTCGCCTTTCCGTTGGCCCCAAGGAATATGTTGGATACCAATAAAGATTAATTGGTCACTGTTGCCATTGTGTTCGTTTATTACGTGGCGTGCCACCGGAGTATCTGTGGCATTTCGAATGGAACCCAGGTGCTCAAGGATTCTTTTTAAATTGTCTGAAAGTTTTTCCTACGTATAACTTGCCGCAAGCGCAAACTATCAGGTAGATCACTCCCTCTGTGACACAATTAATGAATTCATTGATTTTGGATGTCCGCTGTTTACTAGAGTCCATGAAATCTGTTCTTTTGGGTACATATCTGCAAGCCCTACAACGTCCGCATGCATGTGAACCAGTAGGTTTCTTATCAAGCCAAGTAGTATGTGATTTCACTTGATAGTGGCTCTTGACCAGGATGTCCTTTAAATTACGGCTTCTTCTACTGGTGAGCTTGGGTGTATTGGATATGGCCCCCTGCAGATCTTTATCATCAAGTAATATATGCCAGTATTTATTATATATCCTGTAAATTGAGCCCCACTGGTCACTGAAAGTACCAATAAAGCTGATCGGTTTGTACTCATTGGTGTTGTCATTGTGAGATTTGTCCACTAAGAGTTGTGTCCTACTTGTGTCATTGGCTCGATTATATGCTTTTTTCAGATTCGTCCTTGAGTGTCCACGTTCGATGAATCGTTGGGTCATATCTTTGGCCTTGTCCTTAAATTCGCTTAAGGTTGAACAGTTACGCCTAAGGCGGAGATATTGGCCTGTAGGAATGGCTTTAATTACGTGTTTAGGGTGCTGACTGTCGGCCCTCAATAGACTGTTCGTTGCGGTCTGTTTCCTAAAAATCGTAGTGTCCAGTTTATCGTCGATATCTTTAGTTATTGTGATATCAAGAAAGTCAAGTTTGGATACACTTGAGACCAAGGTAAGTCTAAGGTTATGTAGATTCGAATTCAGTATATCTACAAATTCCCTCAGATAAACAGTTGGACAGCTCTGCCTCCATTCAATCCACCCAGTGGGCATCTTTTAAACAAAGTAGAAGGAATCGAGAAGTCCACACAAACAGATCAGTGGCACAATGTGCCTACAGACTAGAACCCTGAAGACTACGCTACTGGGTTAGTGTCTACAGTTCACCCAAAGAGCCAAATTGCCAACAGAACCAAAGTCTCTGACACAACCTGATGAGATCCCATCGGTTCCAGCAGACACATTTGAATTAATAATCCCGGAAGCAGCCACAGAGATCCACTCTCAAGTCTGTGCTGTGGTCACAAACGTGACACCTGAAAGTACGCAAGGATCCCATCATTCCTCTAAATGGACAATGCTCCAGCGAGCGTTTGCACATCTCAATCATGCTACCACTGCTTTCAGCCACACACCTGGTGGTAAAGTAGACAGCTGTCATGGTTGGCATCTCTGCAAGGGACCATCAGCACCATCCGCGCAATAACAGAGGCAAAGAAGATTGTCCCCAGTAGCGTTCAGAAGGAAACGCATGCAGACAAGACCAGTTGTGTCAGCGGACAAAGGGACCTCTCTAAAGGGAGTTTGTAACAGGGGACTTATCCCTGGTCACAAATGTGCCTCTAATCCAGCAGTGTGGTGGTTAACTGCTGGTAGGCAATTAACTAACACCACCTGGCTGATTACAGGGTTTAGAAAAAGCCTGCCTCTGAGACAGGAAGAGAGACTCCTTAGTCCATAACTGAGTTGAACAAGGAGACAGACATCTTGAGCCTGCCAAAAGAGACTGCAAGCTGACAACAAGACACAGGGGATAATACTTCTATAAAGGATGAGAAGAACAGAAAGCGCACACTTCCTGGTGCAAATAACGTTTTTACTCAATAAAAGAGACAAACACATAACAGAATACACTCACAAACATCCAGTAAAATCAGGCAGTATGTGGTAATCCAGATTCGTGCTGGAGATGTGCAGAGCCGTCTTCACGTGGGGATACTGTGCCAGCTGCTACAGCGCGTCCGCTGCCTGCTTCCGCCCTTCCAGTAGCAGGAGTCTCCTTCCGTATCACGTGACGCCTTCCTGATGCGTCACCACGTGACCTCCTCCTCCGTAAGGCTTCGCAACAACTTGGCAGTTCAGGGATGATCTCACCACAGCCCGGACTAACAAGTCAGCCCGCTCCCTGCCTTCTCCCTCACGCCATTCAGCTCTGCAGTACTCTTTCGGTCACAAACTCTCTTGCACCATACAAGTCGCCTTACGCGTTTTGAGGCGTGGCCACTTCATCAGGGGTGTGGCTTGCTATGGTGGCGTGCTTCCTTATATACTCAGTATCTACAAGGTTCATCTTAAGGCTTCCTGCCTCCCCCTACTGGTGAATATCCCTAAATACTACTTGCTAGCCATATCAAATCTAAAACACATTACCAAAACAAAACAATGCAATATAATTGAGGTTAATACATATAAATTCGCTGAGGATCAGAACACTAACAGGCAGAACACTACACACAGTTCCATACCCTATCAATAATAATAAACCATAACCAAAAAATATATAAATATTAAAAACATTAGAAATATTAAAAAATATATATATCCACTGAATAAAAATTAAAAGATCTCAATGTACTATAATTTATAATCCAATATATAAGACATATTATACACATAGCGAAGAAATATTACAATATAAAACTTCCAATATATACTTACAAATACATTATACACAACCTAAAATGCACATTCTTTAATAAACATCCTCTCACCCTACATAAATAAAATTAGTATTACCTCCCCCTAGCATAAAAATGAAATTAAATCTACCTCTTCATTGAGACCTTCCGGTGAGAGCATACCTAGTTCATGGATCCAGAAGGTTTCCCTTTGACGTAACCTAAGGAATTTGTCACCCCCTTTAAGGCCCAACTCAACAATCTCTATACCTATGACACGTAAACTGCTTGGATCCATATTATGCCTATATTTAAAGTGTCTGGAAACTCCATGCGTAAGTACACCTTTTAAAATATTCCCCCTATGCTCTAAGAAGCGCTGTTTCAGAGGACGCTTGGTTCTCCCAACATACTTAAGTCCACAGCCACAGGACAAAATGTACACTACAAACCTACTGTTACAGTTAATAAAATTCTTGATCGTATATGTTTTGTTATTTCTATCTGATGTAAAGGATTTTTGTCTATCCACAGTGTATTTACATGTCAGACACCGGCCCCCGCACCTGTAAAACCCTTTATTGCATCTAGTACCTAAACTCTTAGTGTCAGATTGATTCCTAAGCAATGTTGGTGCTAATATATTTTTAAAGGAATCAGCTTTTCAGTAGACTACTCTTGGGTGCTCAGTGATTGCCTTTTTAAGAATGGGGTCACATTGCAGGATCCCCCAATGTTGTGCCACTATTTGGTTAATCCGACTGGAAGCCCCATTAAATTTGGTAATGAATAACACCTCTTTATTGATATTCTTGGCTGTATCATTATTCTGTTTTCTACCTATTAGTGTTTGGGACCTCTCTTGTTCTAAGGCCCTCTTTTATGCTTTCTCTATAGTTGACTCCTGATGTCCTTTCTGTAACAGTTTGTTCTTCAGGGAGGTAGCTTGACTTTCAAAATCTTTCATTCCTGAACAATTCCTCCTCAATCTTTGGAATTGTCCAAAAGGTATATTCCTAATCCACTGTCGGTGATGGTTACTAGTGGCTTCTAAATATTTGTTACAGTCAACTTCTTTATAGAATGTCCTCGTTTGAATACTCATATACTCAGTAATAAAAATAATTAAATCTAAAAATTAGATACTGGTTGCGTCAGAGTTATAAGTAAATTTTAAATTAAAAGGGTTCTTATTCATATATCCCATAAAACATATTAAGTCTTCTGTATTGCCCTGCCAAATTATTAAAATATCATCTATGAAACGATAAAAGAATACTACGTATTTTAAAAAGGGATTATTAGCCCAAATATACAGATGTTCCCAGTAGCCCATCATAATATTTGCAAAGCTTGGGGCAAAGGTCGTTCTCATGGCCGTTCCTGTTTTTTGCAGATAGAAATCATCTTGAAATTGGAAGTAATTATGACTTAAAATAAATTCCACAAAGGGACCTCTCTAAAGGGAGTTTGTAACAGGGGACTTATCCCTGGTCACAAATGTGCCTCTAATCCAGCAGTGTGGTGGTTAACTGCTGGGTGGCAATTAACTAACACCACCTGGCTGATTACAGGGGTTAGAAAAACCCTGCCTTTGAGACAGGAAGAGAGACTCCTTAGTCCACAACTGGGCTGAACAAGGAGACAGACATCTTGAGCCTGCCAAAAGAGACTGCAAGCGGACAACAAGACAAAGGGGATAATACTTCTATACCTGGATCCTGACATTGCCTTATCACAGACGGTTGTGGACACCAGGAGAACAAAGAAGCCTTCCCCTACAGCAACGCAGCTAACAGATAAGATTTTTCTTTTAAGACTATTATCTATGTCTATCTAAGTATATGAATGTCTCTATGATTTGGGCGGGTGAATCGCTGGGCTAACCATGCAGTTAGAGAGCTGGATCAAAAGTGTATATATACTCCAGAGTGGAGCGGATTTTGTTTGCTGATTTACATGTTTGCTGTGTTTAAAGCAACAGGCGCAATAAAGCCTTATTTTAATTTCACCTTAAAACAGTCTCCATTGCATACCTCTGAACACGTCTCTTACATATGGTGTCAGAAGTGGGATTTGAACTCATGCCTCCATACAGAGACCAGAATTAAAGGGATACACATCCAGGCAGGAAATCTACACTGCACTGAAGAAAGCCACAAAACCACAGATGGACTTTTTTCCCCAATCCCAAGAGGAGAGAGAGACTGCTGAAGCAGGTAAACCTTACTTGCCTATCACAATGTGTAATATGGTCATTGAAATAGGGGGTTTGCCTTCCAGCCATAGTCAGAGTTCAAGAAGTAAGTTAGCCCTTAAAAAGGATAGGTGTTTGTTGTTTTCAAATGTTTCGCTGAAGCAGTGAATACAGATGGTGACCCACGAGCAGTACTGATTCTGCAAGTAAAGGCTGCCACACCGCATAGGACTACCAGCTGTGAATGGAGTATATGCAGAAAAGTGTGAAAATTGATGCAAGACTGTGCTGAAGCAGGGGAATTTTAAGCAAACAAGTGCTGAGTGTAAAATTGCCCTACCAGGTAAAAAGGGATTGCTGAACTGTGTAAAAGGTATCCCAAAGCCAATTGCTGAGTGTTGAGTCGCCCTGCCGGGAGTGAAAAAAAATTCCACTGCAAAGAATATATATATTTTTTTCTGCAAGTAAAGTCTGCCTATGTATCTTGGGAGTAAAACAGGCACCCAAAGTGTGAAGAGTGAATGCCATAATACCCAAAGATGAGACAGTAAATTACTGAACTCAAGCAGAAAACCACATTATTTTGCTGAAGCGGAGGGATTGCACCTAGCAAGTAGATGGTGTAAAGCAAATATAAGTTTTTACTTAGCAACTGCACATCCAGTATACCTAATGAGAAAGAATGCGTGCACAGCACTGCTGATGTTTTAAAATTTACAAAAGGAAAGAAAAAGTCTACGGAGATGCCTATAAGAGCTACGACCTCTACAAGCAAAATATGCCCACCGGTAGGACTATCACAAGCTGCGGTTCTAGAAAATACACTGGCAAAAGCTGCAATAGCGCCTCCAGAGGTCAGGAATAAAAATATACCTGATAGCCCCAAAATGGAGGACAAGATGCGGCGTTCCTGTAATGAACCCTACCCCACGGAAGAGTGGCCCTTCCAGTCCGATGAGGAGGAAGACATCTCTTACGGGGAACCCAAACCGAGTCACACCCACAAAACACCCAAAGAATGGTGGGGGTGCCTGAACTCGGTATGAACTGAAAAGACCGCTCCCTATGTTGACGAATATGATCGGCAGGAGAACGAGCATGAGCAGCGGATCACCGAATATTTCCATCAACTAATGCAGTTGCAAGAAAAGCATGGTGGATCCAGTGAAGCTGCTAAAATTTCAAATGAAGATGGAGACCCCAGTATCCCTGAGGGCACAGAGTCATCAAAAACAAAAAGGCGAAAAAAGAAAAGCAGTTCTTCACGTACCGTGGAAGGAACAGACATGGCCGCAGATCCCACGGAGAAAAATGGGGACCGAGATGCCCTGCAGCCTAGAGAAAATGGAGGATTCGTCATGCGAATGACCAAATATCCAGAAGGCCCAAGGCATAAGTCGGGTGACCCAAAGAAGTGTCTGTCCGGTGCCAACAGTGAGAAACCCTCAATCAACCATCCCAGGGAAGCGGAGCCGGAACCAGTGAGTGACGATCCCTTGACCAGCCCTGAAGATGCCCTGAAAATTGCCAAGCGTGACTGTGATCTGCTGCAGGAACAATTGAAACTGAAGAAAGATGGTTACGCAGAGCTACTGAAAAATAACGTGGAGCTACAGAAGAATGTGCTCACGATGTACTCATTGGCCAGGATAGAATTGGACGATCTAAAGACTGAGCTAGATACTGCAAATGCTACTATTACCGCCATGGATGAAAAGCTTAGCCAATCTGATAAAATGATGGCTAAGCTGAAGCGGAAGTATGAGGAGGCACTGAAGGAGATTACAGTCTTTCAGCAAGATGTTCACAATCTTCGCGCAGCACTGGATGCCTCACAGCATGAGATCAACAGCGGCCACACAAAACTGGAAGTCTCCAGAAAGGAACTACACAGTCTCGCTGAGGAGCTGGACAATTCTAAAGAAACTATTGTCAATCTTAATACAAATTTCAAAGTCTCTCAGAAGGAGCTTCAGACCCTCAACCTAGAGAAGTAAATCTCACGCCAGGAGATTGTCATTCTCAAAGCAGATGTGCGTAAATGGAAGGAGGACTATATGGAGGCCCTGAAAATTACAGAGACTGCAAAAAGAGAAAATTTAAGACTGAAAGAAGAGAATTCTCATTTGACAGACCACGTCAAGGAAAAGAATGAAAAGCTGCATGAGCTTAAAGAAATAAATGAACTTTTGGAAGAGGAAAAGTTTGAAGTAGAGCACCGACTGCAGAACCAACTGCAAGGTCTGCGTACGCACCTCCAGAATGTTGAGGAGAAGCAGCAAACTCTGCAGGAAGACAATCTGCAGGCTGAAAAAGAAATAAAAGTGCTGCAGGAACGTCTGATTACCCAGTATGTCCCCGCAAAGCAGCATGAGAAACTGAAGGCTACCCTGAGTATCACCAAAGCATCGCTAGAGGCCAAGCTTAGAGCCCAGGTCACTCGACACAAGAGGGAGCACAAGAAGGTCCAGAAACTGAGACAAGTAACTGTGGCCCAAGCAAAGAAATTCACAGGGCTTTACAATACAATGAAAATGTAGAAGCAAGCTCAGAGAAAGCAAAGTGCGCAGATAAATTCCCCGAGAAGAAACTTGCAAGATGCACTCAAAAAACAGGGATCTCTCGCGGATGAGATTACAGTACTACAAGGACAAGTATTGATCATGAACAAGCATCAGTATCCCACAGCCACAAAAACCCAAAGGAAAAAGGGTACAGTGAGAGCTGGGAGCACCGCTCGCCTAAAAAACAAGGTTGCAAAGTCTGAACCACCTAAACAAGCACTAGCTAAACTTTCAGCCACTGAATAGGCAACAAAAAAAGGTATACGTGCAGAATCAAAACCAGAAGAATCCTTAGCTGATGAAGCTGAAAAGATGGGACATTCTCTGGAAGTGGATCTGGAATTGCAACTCATTCCCAAAGAAGCTGAACTAGCAACTCCATTGAGTGGAAAAAGTGCAGAGAGACAGCTTCAAGAGCGGAAAACTCAAATGGCTATTCTTAAACACTCTGCAACTTTTGCCATACAGTCTGCCTACAATAAGAGGAGCACCCGACGCAAGGGAAATCTCATGACTACCCATGCAGTAAAAAGACTATTCTTGGAAAAAGTCCTCCTCGAGCGACTGAGGAGTGATGATCTCAAGCACCTTCGGGAGGAGACACGAATAAACTGGAGAAAGGGCTCCAATCCCAGTGGGACTGAGGGTTCTCTTCCTCCATCCACTCTCATTCAAGTCACAGAAAGATCTCGAATGAGAGTGGAAGGATGGGCTTTGGCCGTGGCAAGCCCAAGCTTCCCACAAACAGGGGAGGTATGTAACAGGGGACTTATCCCTGTTCACAAATGTGCCTCTAATCCAGCAGTGTGGTGGTTAACTGCTGGTAGGCAATTAACTAACACCACCTGGCTGATTATAGTGGTTAGAAAAAGCCTGCCTTTGAGACAGGAAGAGAGACTCCTTAGTCAACAACTGAGCTGAACAAGGAGACAGACATCTTGAGCCTGCCAAAAGAGACTGCAAGCGGACAACAAGACAAAGGGGAGAATACTTCTATACCTGGATCCTGACATTGCCTTATCACAGACGGTTGTGGACACCAGGAGAACAAAGAAGCCTTCCCCTACAGCAACGCAGTTAACAGATAAGACTTTTCTTTTAAGACTATTATCTATGTCTATCTAAGTATATGAATGTCTCTATGATTTGGGCTGGTGAATCGCTGGGCTAACCATGCAGTTAGAGCTGGATCAAAAGTGTATATATACTCCAGAGTGGAGTGGATTTTGTTTGCTGATTTACATGTTTGCTGTGTTTAAAGCAACAGGCGCAATAAAGCCTTATTTTAATTTCACCTTAAAACAGTCTGCATTGCATACCTCTGAACACGTCTCTTACAGAGTTCCTTCTGGAAGTTGAATCCTCTAATCAACAAGGGCAACCCCACAAGAACAGGTGGTCGCCTTTCCAATCCTCAAGTGTGCTGGGAAAACACGGTTGGAATTATCCAACAGACAAGACTTCATGATCCTGGAGGCAAATTCAGCTTGACTCTCCCATAAGCACCAACAACATTCATGGTTGCAGTTTTCAGGACCAGAACTTTTACCAGGACTTTAAGGATTTGGGATACCACCACCTGCGTCTCCCTATTATCACTTATGGGTCCTGCCCATTCTATGGACTCCTAAGAGACATTGAGGAACTCCCAGCCATCCTGGACTGATGCACCTACCTTGGTACCTGTGGCCTCAAAGGACTTTGGAGCCCCAGTGGTACTGGCCATTACCACATGTTATGTGGACATGGACTTTTATATATGTTTATGTATTTTAGATGTTTCACATATATGTTTGTGATATAGTGGTATCTACCGATACCAGATGGGAAGTGTCCTGGAACCTGTTTAATTCATCACTCCTCAATGTAATGTTGCTACAAATGTAACTTTCCCTTGGCTTCCCAGCCTGTTGCCCTGGCAACCCCCGTGCACTATAGTTAGTTGAGCTGTTGCTTGCTCCCCCTGCTAGTTGGCAGTGCTTGACTGTATTTCCTGCTTACCCAGGCTAGCATGCTTCCTTTTACATTCAGCAGTCATCTTGGAGCAGTCACCTCTCCTACTCCTCTGGTAAAGCCATTGTAATTTACCTATCCCTGATACCGTAGCCACCCTATTTACCTAGAATTATCCCACTGCCATCCTAGCTCTCTTTCCCCTCCATTGCTCCCATGCCCCAGTGTTTTAGCTCAGTACCTTTTTATTTGTATTGTTGTTGCCCAAAATAAACACTTCAGCAAATAAGAAGATTCCCTTGCTTGGTATATGGGGTTGAGTTAAGGTGCCTGCCTCTACTCACTTGCCACAGTGAGCTTGAGTCAGAACAATGTGCATCAATACAATCCACACAATCATAAGTAATTAGCTAAGTTGCCGATTGATCCTTTCACCCGTGTTAACAAGTTGGCGAAGATTCGGCTCGGGGGTTCACTAAATTGCTGTCAGTGCAGCAGAAGAGGACCAAAGATGCAAAGTTCTGTTGTGAAGATCATGTGACCAGGCAGTCACTATATACAATGAGTGAACTGCTAGAGAGAGGACAGGGCACAAAAAGGGGTGTGCCAGAACCTGTTTCAGAAGACGAACGGGATGTGACTTTGTAAATGGTTGCTAGAAACAAAAATGCTTGTTATATTGTAATTGAGAACATTTAAATACTACAAGTATTTTCTCATAGTACAGAATTGATTTATTTAAAAACAATACACATGTAGGATATTGCTTGATCTGCAGCTTTAAGTAGCAGGGAATGAAAGCTACGTACGAAACACTCCGGGAAGTGTTCCTTTTCATGGATTCAGTGTTGTTTCCTTCCCGGTTCTGCCCTAGAAAACCCAAAAGGCAGCACAAGTTGGAAACAAGAAAAGGTGCACCTGAGGTAGTAAGGGTTTGTATGAGAGAAAAAAGGTGCCCCAAACTAGTTAGGTACCTGTCTTCCCCCCTCTTTTTAACCATGCTCTAATAAAGGACACTTCACAGCACAGTCCAGCAGTTGCTATGTTTTTTCTGCCTCGTGGTGCCCGCTGAAACACCCCTTCCAAACCGGAACAGGTACACCTTCTCTTGTCCCAGGAGATAAATGGGGAAGTTTCCTATCCTACTGAGTAGGAAACTGTTAAAAAGAGAACAGGCCTACTCAGAGGAGTGCTTAGTCGTAAAATGGGCAGTGATTGCATTCAGGTAGTATCTCCTGGGGGCTACATTTACCATAGTAACGGATCATGCCCCCTTTAAATGGCCCCATAGCACGAAGGACACCCAACACTTCACACGGTGGTACCTCACCCTTCAACTCTTTTCCTTTAGAGTTCTGTATAAGGCAGAGAGACTCCACCTCAATTTTTTTGTCCCGTGAAGGTAGGGATGTCTCAAATGGCGAGTGTGCGGGAAGCAGCACTAAGGGAGGAGGTATGTGAGGGAGTGTATAAGATAGGGAGTGAAGAGGTTAAACTCTTGCACTCTTTCAGGCCCAGGAGACCACACCCTAGCTTCTAAGGCTGCTAGGTGGTTCCAATCAACTCCTCATTGGAACTAGGGTTTAAAAGATACAGTAGGCATCTTCCTGTCCAGAGTTCCACAACCTGCAAGAGAGCAGGTTCCCAGAGAGCTGACCTGGGGAATAGCTGGGACTCTCTCCCTGCATCCAAGTCAAGGATGATTTGAGTTCTTTGCAGGCGTTTGCTATTTTTGTTTATGGAATTACACTCCTGTACAAAAGTGTATTGTAACCAGTTTTCACCATCTGGGAAATAAAGGACTTTGCTTTGGAGAGAAATTGCTGTGTGGACTCCTCACTGACCCTACCTAGAAGGCAACCCTGCTACAGGCAGTTATATATTTCGGACTTTATAATTGTTCTATTACACAGTTCCCAAACTTCTTTGCAGCCAATGACCCATATTGATCTCAACAAACTTTATTAATAACCCTTTGCTAAAATATTGGGGAGAGGTAGCCTCCCACTGACGCTGTTTTTGAGGTGTCTCTCAAGACGGCCCTATAATTTAGGGTATAATTTAGGGTATAATTTAGGGTGGGATGCATGGCCCGTGTGTGGCCCCAAGTCCAGGGTGGCTCGTGGGTCCCAAATGTCACTGCCACTGGCCCGGAAATAGGGCTGGTAACGTCGGGGGCGGATGTCCAGATCGCTGACTGACCTCCTGAGGCCCAGGTTCTCCCTGTTTGATCTGGAGAGAGACTGAAAAAAACCGAACATTATGACTTGTGATAATACAGACTGCCCTGCAGAGGGCGAGACTGCTTTTTAAATTATGAACATACCTCACAGAAAGCAAACACAGGAGGATAGCTCCATTCACCGGGATCATGTTTTATTTACAGTCCGTATCTCCCCCATGGGACTTTGCTTTGAACTTGTACTCTCTCATCTGTGCCCCGCACACAGTGCTCTCAACAGCACCTGACAGCGCTACAATATCTGCATCACACACAGCTCTCTCACATTCGCCTAGCATGTAGCCTTCTCTCACATTCGCCTTCCAAGTCTCATTCTCTCACCTTCCACGTAGCATTCTCTCCTCCACCTTGCACACATTGCTCTCTCACCTCCGCCTCACTCAGTGCTCTCACCAGCATGTCAGAGGGTTCTCTCACATTCTACTTGCACGCAGTGCTCCCTTACCTCCACTGAGATCTCCCTCCGGGGCCGTAGTTTCCAACTGCTAGTGAACGAAACCGCATCATGCAAACTGATGAAGAGCGCGGAACGTGGGATCCCAGCACTGAAGAAGTGATTGCGCTCCAGGTCATCAAGGAGGGAGGCTGCAAAGAGTGGGATGGGGCATTACCTGTCTGATATCCCCTTCCTCGCAGTTTCCCCACATTAAGGGGGTATCAGCTCTCACATTGATACTTGCTGCGGTGGTATCTTTATATATACCATGGGGCAACAGAGTAAAAAAGAGGGCTCTCATATAGAGATGTACACATATATACTCCAGGGAACATTAGATCCTGGGACAATTGGAGAATGCCCCACTTGCCATATGGGATAAAATTGCTGGGGCAACTGAGGCCACATATCTCTGGGTATCTCCATCCTATATTGTACATATATGAGATACTGATATGTTTTAAAGAGGTTTATACGTACACTGACACCCGGCCAATAAGACAGTAATCTCCAGTTCATTAATCATCAGCCAGATCTGTAGAACAGTAATTAATAGCGGAAGTTATAGGGCGTGGTTATATGGAGCAATAGGAGGAATTACAGGGTGTGGTTATATCAAGCAATAGCAGGAGTTACAGGTAGAGATTTTATGGAGCAATACAATTTACAGTACAGGAAGTAGTTATGTAGAGCAAGAGGAGATATAAGGAGCAGTTAAATAGATTTTATAGGGTGAGTTATAGGTAGAAGGTGGGGTATATGGGATTATAGGGAGTGGTTATATAGAGTACCATATGAGTTATAAGGAGTGGTTATATGGAGATATATTATGAGTTATATAAAGCCGGTCTTTGGGATTATATAAAGCAATGTAGGGAGTTATATGGAGTATATATGGAGTTGTAGAATTAATTATAGGAAAGAGATAAATGGAATCACTGTATAGAGTGAGTTATAAAATTAGTTATAGAGACAATGTATATGGGGTTATAGGATTAGTAATAGGGAGCAGTTGCACAGTCCTTGCCTCTCTGAAATTGCACACAGCTCTACAGTCCATAAAGTGGACCATGGACAGGTCCAGGATAATGGTGTGTATGAGGAGCGAGGGATCAGACTCCACGGGGGATCCCAGGTGAGCATCTGAGTATTTTTCAGGTTGTGCGGTGCACATGCTGGGGGAACAATAATCAAATTCTTGGTCCAGCTCCAGTTGGGGCTGCGAAGGGTCATCATATCTGCTTCGGTAGTCCCAGACCCCATAATTGTAGGGTCGGAGACCAAAATAATAAGACGAGGTCTCGGGCTCTGAAGGGGGTCTTCTCCTTACATATCGATCCTAAACATCACAGGGTTGGAAACTAAACATCTAATAACTGCAACTCACACAATCTCATACTTCTCTCTCAAACCCTTCTCCAACCACCTTCTCACTTCAACCCCTTCTCACCTCATTTCTCACCCCCTCTGATTTTCTCTCACCTACCCTTCCTTTCTCTCACCTCTTCTTTCTCTCTCCTCTACTTTTTCTGTCCTGTCCCTTATTCTCTTCTCACTTCCCTCTCTCATGTCCCTGTCGCCCTCCTTCACTCACCTCCCTGTTCTTTTTCTCACACCCCCTGCCCCATCACACCACTCTTCCTCCTTTCTCAAGATTCTCTATCCTTCATCCATTTTCTCTCATACCACTCTTCCTCCATTCGTACACTTCACCCTCTTACATCTTCACTCTCTCCTTTCTCTCTCTTATCCCCCTCTTCCATCAACCCTGCATCCCCTTCTCTCTCCTTTCACCGTTCCCTCTCCCTCCTTTCTTTCTTATCCCCCTACCTGTCCACACACCCCTATCCCTCCTCTCACCCTTTCCCTGTCAACTCTCCCACAACCCTCCCTCACTCACTCTGTAAAGACTGCACCACCCTACTCTCTCTCTCTGTTCCTCATACAGCAGATGTCTGGATAGCTTCTGTTTCACCAGAACTCTTCGTCTGGCTGCTGACAGAGCCTCTGGCTGGATGTTAACCTAAGTAATAGGGAGCAATGATTATGGGACAATAGGATGAGTTATAGGGAGAAGTTATATAGAGCAATAGGATGAAATATAGGGTGCGGTTATATGAAGCGATAGGAGGAGTTATAGGAAGCAGTTATATGGGCAAATAGGATGAGACATAAGGAGTGGTTATATATAGCAAAAGGACAAGTTATAGGGAACAATTATGTTTTAGGGACCTTTTCAAACAGACTTTTCCTGAAATTCTCTATATTGCCAAAGTAGAGAGAAGAGCAGCACTGGAAAATCTTCACACCCTCAATGTCCTGAGCCTGAAACACATGCGGAGACATATCAATATCACCCAGTTCGCTTCTTGATCCAGTACACGAATATTCTTGTGGGTTACATTATAATACTTGTATTGAGTCTCTTGGTGACCCTGAGATTAACAAAACCTCAAACCTGCTAGAAGACAAAAACATGAATACATCCCATAATACAATTGTGCTGACCTCCCCTGATCCTATTCATTGCTCATTAGAAATCATTTGCTCCTATAAACACTCCATATAATTTCTCCCCAAACTGCTCCCTATAACCCCTCCTTTCAAGCCAACGACAAAGCAATATCCTACATATGTGTTTTCTTTTAAATAAATCAGTTCTGTACTGAGAAAATCCTTTTTTTTTAAACAACGGTGAATGACATTGTTAATGTATTATAATGTAACAAGCATTTTTTGTTTCTATAGCAACGATTTACAAAGTCACATCCCCTTCCTCTTTTGAAAGAGGCTCTGGCACACCCCTTTTTGAGCCCTGCCCTCTCTCTAGCAGTGCATCAATTGTATCTAATGACTGCCTGATCACATGATCTTCCCCACAAAACTTTGCATCTTTGGTCCTCTTCTGCTGCACTGACAGCAATTTAGTGAACCCCCGAGCCAAATCGTCACAGATTGATCGGCAATTTAGCTAATTACTTATCATTGTGTGGATTCTACTGATGCCCTTATTAAAGGGAAAACATGTTTTGTTTTTGTTTTTAAAAATGGCAGCTTTAACTGCTCCTAAAAAACATTCTCAATTTGCTCCATATAACTGATGCCTATAATTCCTCCTAAAACCTCTCCCTACAACTGCTCCTATAAACCCTCCTCTATTTTCTCTCTAAAATTCCTCCTCTAACTGCTCCCTATAACTCCTCCGTTCTGGGTCCTTGAGATGTGACCTTTAGAAGTGGACACTGGAATCCAGAGATCTTACCAATGTTCTTAAGGTGGTCATTCTACCTCCTTTAGTTACCTGTTTGCACTCCGCAAAATCTTGATAAATATTGGTGTTGGGAATCTGTCCGAGAGGCAGAATCAGCACCCTGAAACATGGGGGGGGGGGGGAAGGATTAGGCCAAGGCCCCATGCCCCCTCCCCCACTCCCAAAATGCCACAGTGTCACCTGCGTGTTCTCAAGGTATTGATGAAGAGAGAGAGACATAGGGACAAGACCAGACCTTTGTCCAGCCCAAGGAGAATACAGGACACACAGGTGAAGACCCAGACAGCCTGCGGTGAGAGAGAAAGGGAGAGGGTTGGTTGAAGGTACTGTAGGCTGAAAGTGACCTAATTACCTCTATATAGTTAATGGATTAAAGGGCCAGTCCCACATAGGACCAAAGTGACCTAATAACAGTGATATGTTTAACTGTTTAAAGTAACCCACTAAAAATAACCTTTTTAGTGCCGGAGGTCAGGTAGCACCACTGTGCGATCTGACCTTTGGCATTTTCAGTCATGTGATCTCTTCAGCAGCGATCACATGACTGCCACACACCCTGGCTGACAGAAACTTAAGTGAAGGTGGTTTCACTTCCATTTCGATCAGGCCAATCATTCAGTTTGAAGCATTTGCCAATTCAGTCACTGGCAAACAGGCATTTCCGTACCAGGTACATCATAAGGGCACTGAAAAGGTTAATGGGTTACAGGATCAATTCCATGTTAAGGCAAAGTGACCTACTGACAGGGACATGTTTAATGGGTTAAAGGGTCTATCACACATGGGACAAAAGTGGCCTATTGACAATATGTTTGAGTTAAAGGGTCAGTCCCATGTAGGAGCAAGGTAACATAATGACAATTATGCAATTTTCTTCTCGCTATTTCTGACGCTGTTCGAATTTTAAAATTCATGATTTTTAACAATGAAAAACATTTTTTTTTTATAAATACAAAAAAGAGCAGAACAAGCTCATGAGGCAAGATACTAACATTTTAGTTATATTAACATTTGAGTTAACCTCATGTACTCTTCTAGGGGGGGGCTGCTTCAAGAGTCGATCCTATGTAGGAGCAAGTGACGTAATGGGAGTGATGTGTTTAATACAGTAGTTTAAAGGAGGGGTGTAAAACATGTGCCCACCGAACGCTTTCATCCTGCCGGCAGACTATAGCCACCGTGAACGGGAGTGCAGTACAAGGCGGTAGCTTCTGGCAACAGAAAAACTGGCGTTGCAGCCCCGCCACATCTGTCCTTACCGGGAATGGAGGTGATGTGAGGCGCGGCGTGAGTGAAGGGCCTGTGTGGTTGGCGTGATACGTTGCGCTGGCACTGCTTATGGTACGTATGGCTCAAATGTACAATGAAATCTGAATAGGCCCATTATATGAAGTGAGTTTGACACGCCTGCTTTAAAGGGTCACCCACGTGTGAGCAAAGAGGCATAATGACAGTGACGTGTTTAATGGGTCACCCTCCTATGTGGGAATAACCCTTTAACATGCCACTGTCATTAGGTCACTTTGGTTTTACATGGAACTTACCATTGAACCTATTAAACACATCAATGTCATTGGGTCACTTTGCTCCTACGTGGGACTGACCCAATAACCCACAAGATACTCACAAAGTCATATTTATCCTGTCTCCAGAGATGGGGAATGTCCAGAAAGTTCAATAATAGAGGCTCCATATTTACGCACACCATAGCAGAAAGCACAGCCTAAGGGGGGTAGGGGAGATGGAGAGGGAGTAAGAGTTAGGAAAGTGTGGGGTAGGAGTGAGAGAAAGAGAGATGGTGAGAAATGGAGAGAGGGTGAGAGGTGGGGAAGATGGAAAGAGAAAGAGATAAATGGGGATGGAGAGGGGAAGAGATGGAAAGAGGCGGAGAGAATTATAGGAGGAGGATAAAAGGGAATGAATGTTAGAGTGAAGAGGGAAAAAATAGTGGGAGAGAGATTAATAGATAGAAAAAAAATAGGTGGTGAGATGTAGATGCTGAGAGAGAAGATAAGAAAGGGAGTAATGGAGAACTGAAAGGATAATAACAGAGAGGGAGAGAGAAGAAAGAGGGTGGGAGATAATGAGGTACAAGTTCAGAGAGAATAGAGACGGAGAGGAGGAATAAATAGAGGGGGGAGAAAAAGAGAGGGTGAGAAAGAGAAAGACAATAAAGGATAAAGAATTAAACAAAAGTGAGATAGAGAGAGAGAATGGACTCAGAGAAGAGAGAAATGGAAATAGAGAGAAAGTTAAAGATGGACTGGGGGTGAAGAGATTGAGAAGGAGATGAGATGGAGAGCGGCAGATAGTTAAAGGGGTAGGAGTATAGGTGGTGATGGAGAAGGAGAGAGAGGAAGAGGGAGAGGGAAGGATAGTTGCGAGTAAGGGAGGAAATAGAGTGGGAGAGAGAGAAAAGGAGGTAGTTAAAGGGAAGGATAGATGTGTGAGTAAACTGGGAGAAAGAGAGAATGGAGCAGGGGAGAGGTAGAGAAAGTGAATGGAGCAGAGAAAAGGTAGAGAGACAATGGAGCAGAAGAGAAATAGAGAGATAGAGAGAATGAAGCATATGAGAGGTAGAGAAAGAGAATAGAGACGAGGAGGTGTGCAGGTATCTGGGTCTCTGCTCTGAGATGTCTCTCACGTCAGGCAGCGTACTGAAGAAATGTCCGAGACTCAGGACGACTCCGAGCATAATGCAGGCAGAGATAAGACTTGCAACCTGAGAGTAGAGGAGAGGGGTGCATGATCGCAGTCAACAAGCTATGAATTCAGTACTCAGTGGGCATGATATCAACACTCAGCAGACAGGCTCTGATTTCAGTATTAGCTCGATATGCTCTGCACTCAGAAGACAGGTCCTGACCACAGCACTAAACCTAAGCACTCAGCGGACGAGCTCTGATTTTTTATTTCAGCACTTAGCAGTCAGGCACTGAACTCAGCACCCAGCAGACTGGCTCTGATTTCAGCATGAGCCAGGCAGTATATGATTCTGACTCAGACAAATATCTAGTTCTAGGTTTTGAATGTGACCCAAACTAGATTCCTATTCTAGGTTCTGATTCTGGTCCATAGTATGACCCTGTTTTAGGTTCTGATTTAGACACAGACTAAGATCATGCTCTAAATTCAGTCTGACCCAGGCTATGATCCTGTACTAGGTTGGGGTTCTGACCCAAATTATGATACAGTTCTACATTACAATACAGATTATGACAATGTTTTAAATTCTGATTCTGACACAGATTGAGATCCAGATCTGATCCAGATCCAGATATAGATCCAATTCTAGCCTCTGATTCTGAGCTTTATGATGTTCTGTGCCATGTGGCGGAGAGCTGAACTCTAGTGCTGGGTCTGTCACAACCTGTCCTTACCTGGGTCCTCCCCCCAAACTTCTCCTGGACGATGCTACTAGAAATGGCGCAGCTCACAGTGAAGGTGCGGAAAAAAGAGCCAACAATGTTACACACTCCGAGGGTGATCAGCTCCTGATGACACAACACAACGTTATACAACACACATAACACAACATTATACATCAACCTGACTGCGCTAAGCTCCTAGAGACACAACATACCGGCTATGATCAACTGCTAGGGACACAACACAATGTTACACAACATAACATTACACTCCCCGACTGCGATCAGCTCCTAGAGCAGTGGTTTTCAACCTTATTTAGGTTAAGTAACCCTATAATTATATTGTGAAATTCTGAAGATTCCAACCCTCTCTAATAGCGAGTATTTCCACCTTTCCATCTACACTGAATATAAACATTATTATACTATTCTCTGCTTTCTTCTTCATTGTACATACATGGGAGGTCTTCATTTGATCAGATGCATTGTAAATTATTCTGTATTCGGTATCATTTTCAAATGTTTCTTTTAGAATCACTTTATAAAAATATTTTTATACTGTGTTAAGTTTGCACTTCATATACATATTAGCCCTTTTATTGGACTCTGGCGCCAGTTCGCTGTGGCGTCACTGCAATAAAACAGTATAAGAAGGCCTGAGGACCACACTAGATAGAATCCCTGAGGAAGCTCATCCTGTGTGAAATGCATAGGGTGAATAGTACAGAGGATCTCTGTGCATCCCGGACACCGAAGGAGATCTAACCCGCCCGCCGCTGTGACGTCACAATGCGAAAGTGAGATCACGTGTGGAGGTTGTCGGGGCGAGGAATTGGCATCGCATTACAGTTGCAGTGCTTTGTCTAGTTTGACTGAGTGGTCTACAAGTGCCTTTTTTGTGGAAACTGTGACTGTATTTCCACCTTTCCATCTACACTGAATATAAACATTATTATACTATTCTCTGCTTTCTTCTTCATTGTACATACGTGGCAGGTCTTCATTTGATACACTGAAGATGTCTTGAAGATCCTGAGTCTCTTCTACATTCACATGAACATGCTCGTTTAAAACCAATGCCACGTGAGCAAGATTAACCCCTTCCCTTCTCAATACATTTTTAGTATTTTACATATTCCGCTATATCTCTCTTTGTTTTCTCTTTTATACCCTGGAATATTTGCACTTTGGATTACAGGCATACCCCGCATTAACGTACGCAATGGGACTGGAGCATGTATGTAAAGCGAAAATGTACTTAAAGTGAAGCACTACCTTTCCCCTACTTATTGATGCATGTACTGTACTGCAATCGTCATATACGGGCATAACTGATGTAAATAACGCATTTGTAACAGGCTCTATAGTCTTCCCGCTTGCGCACAGCTTCGGTACAGGTAGGGAGCTGGTATTGCTGTTCAGGACGTGCTGACAGGCGCATGCGCGAGCTGCCGTTTGCCTATTGAGCGATATGTAATTACTCGCGAGTGTACTTAAAGTGAGTGTCCTTAAACCAGCCTGTATGCTGTTCTGTACAATTTTCAAATGACCTGAACATTGCACGGAACCCTTTAGGGATGCCCGCGGAACCCCGGTTGAAAAACACTGTCCTAGAGACACAACACAATGTAACACAATACTGCATCCCACAACTGTGGTCAGCACCTGGAGACAGAACACAATGTTACATAAGAAGAAATTACACAACAAACTGTTAATTGTTACACATTGCAACATTACACAATGTAATTACACAATGTAAGTATATGCATCATGACACAATGTTACTCAACACAACATAACACACTTATAGTGACGGCGACGTTGCGGCAAAACAAATGTATTGCCGCCGTCGCGTGCACTTATAATAAGTGCGACGCAACGGAGCAACGCTGGCAGTGCGAATTTCTGTATCCAGTCAAATTTGATTTTTCAGTCTGTCACCACATGTGACAGCCTCTGAACCAATCAAAGACCGGGTCGCTGGAAAGCGAATTACAACTTTTGCTAGTGGCGACGGCGACGGGGGACGTCATCCGTCGCGTCGCCATCGCGCGCACTATAAGCGCGGCCTGAGTCTTTTCAGTTCCTTGAGAAAAAACATTACATAACACAATGTTACAAAACACAACATTACACAACACAAGGCAACATCGCACACCCTGACTGCAGACATAACACATCAGACATTCCCTTCCAGGGACACATTCCTGTGACAATCCACGCTGATATTTTTACTTGTATTCTTAAAATACATGCTTTTCATACAAATACTTATGTACACACTGTGATCCTGGTCTGA
The DNA here is from genome assembly GCF_040206685.1 of Ascaphus truei. Taxonomy (NCBI): domain Eukaryota; kingdom Metazoa; phylum Chordata; class Amphibia; order Anura; family Ascaphidae; genus Ascaphus; species Ascaphus truei. Next base: position 28,258,325 of record NC_134491.1, read on the forward strand.
CCGTCTGCTCTGTTTCCTCCTGACACTGTGCAGACATTCTTAGTAGCTCATCTCACCTGGTTCCCGCTCACACTGTAGCCATATCTCTCAGCATATATTTTGGCAGTAGCCAGGAGGATGCAGTAGCTAACAACAGCAAGAGACAGAGCATCGCTGATGACCAGGGGCATGATGTCCACACGTGGAACTACAGGCCAGGGCAACCTGGGGGGAGACAAGGGGCACTGTGAGATGTGGAGAAGGAGGACACAGAGAAGTGGTGGGGGGGAAGAGAGAAAAAGGGAGGGTGTGGAAAAGTGAGGGGGGGAGCACAGGGAGAAGGGATAGAGAGCGAGGTGGGGAAGAGAGATGGGGAGACACTAGGATTAGGGAGAGAAGGGGTAACAGGGAGAGATTGAGGGACACTGAAAGAAAGAAAGGGGGACACATAGAGAGGGTTGGGTAGTCACCAAGGACAGAAGTAAAGTTTGGGGAGGACACTGCATCGCTACACACCCAGAGGAAACCAGTCCGATTACTCTCACGTTAGAATTCTTCACTAGATCGATGTTGTTGGATATAGCGGTGAAAATGATTACCTGGAAGCAGAAAAGACAGAGAGAGGGAGGGAGAGATTAATAAAGAGAGAGGGATGGAGAGCTAGTGAGGTGTGGAGAGATAAAGAGAGAGAGAAAAAGGGGAAGAGGGGGAGATATAGAAAGGTGTGAAGAGATAGAGGGAGAGAGACAGGGAGGGAGAGGGATAGTGAGATAGGAGAGACAAAGAGGGAGTGGGAGAGTGAAGTACGGAGAGATAAAGAGGGAGGGAGTGAGATGGTGAAGAGTGGAGAGATAAAGAGGAAGGGAGAGAGATAGTGAGGCAGAGATAAAGAGGAGAGAGATAGAAAGTGAGTTGAGAAGTAAAGAGGATGAGGAAGTAAAATAAAAATGAGATGTTGAGAGATAAAGAGGAAGGGAGAAAGATAGTAAGGTGTGAAGTTATAAAGATGGAGGGAAAGAGTAAGATGGAGAGAGAAAGGGGAGACTGTAAAGTGTGGAGAAAAAGAGAGCGTAAGCTATGTGTAGACAGAGAGCGAGGAAAGAGTGTTGTGTGGAGAGGTAGAAAAGGAAAGATAAAGTGACAGGGAGAAAAAAAGAGGGTGCGACTGAGGTGTGGAGAGAAGGCAGGTGAGAGACAAATGTTGAGAAGTGCAGGAAAGAGCTTAAATGAGAACGAGGATAGGTGGAGAAACAGAGATAGCAGGGAGGAAGAGACAGGGAAGAAAGAGAGAGAATGAAAGACAGCGGTGAAAGTGAGAAAGAGAGCAACAGAGAGGAGTGTAGAACAGTCAGAGTGGTGAGATAGAGCATCCCTGCCTCAAGGCAGGACCCCAGGTGTCCTGCTGAGCTCACCAGCAAGAATTCCATAGGTATGTGGTAGGAAACAGAGCGGTAGTTGAACCTCAGGTACTTCCCTGCCCAGAGAAGTATGACAGTAACCAGGAAGATGAGACTGCTTGTGGGGTTAGTTTGGTGGATGTGAGAGATGTGCGATTGCAGGTTCTGGGAGAGGAGAGACAGAGCATCCAGGACTTAGACACATTGTACAGGTCTGGAACACACCGAAAGCATCCAGGACTGACATACTAAAAGTGTCCACAACTGAGACACACTAAGAACATTTTGGACAGCTACACAATGAAAGCTTACAGGACAGAGACACAGAAAAAGTGTAGGGGCAATATGGCCAGCATATTATAGCTTAAGCCCAGCCATTGCTCCTACCAGTCAAGATGGATCCCAAGTATATGGCTAATTGTACCATCTGTTTGTTCATGTTTGTCCTGACTTGTATGTAATTGTTTATGTTTTTGTAATATACCTAACTCTGTACCCCATTGCCGATTATGTTAGTGCTTCACAAATAAACTATAATAATAATCTTGTGGCCAAAATGGTTGACGTTTGTGATACTGTGTGCCCTGTAACAGCTTCTTTCTCTATGTATATATAATGTATTGTCTTCAAATTACTCCTTTGTGTGCTGCTGTAGGTACTTCACGTAGCCAGCCAACATACAAAGGAATCAGGGCCTGCTATGTAAATGTGGGTGGGTGAAGTGCTTGGGACACTGTTAGAGTGGGAAGGGGTGTTTACTCAGGTCTGGGGAACTGTGTCTAATAGCAGAGCCATTTTCATCCTGGACTCTAAGGCATCTATCTCTGCAGGGGGTATCAGGCTGAAACTGGCAACTGAAATAAATACTGTAGCATCCAGGACTGAGACACACACAGAGAGCTTCTAGGAATGTGACATGCAACAAAAATGTACAGAACTCAAACATATCCATATGAGATCACAACCTGTGATATCATGGCCTAACTTAGATGACTTTCTGTGATGCAATTACCAAACAAAGAAACTAATTTCGTTTGATGGCATTCATGCCACAGACACATGGAGTTCCTCTGCTGTCATGACCCTATGACATGACTACCCTACCAATGACATGACAAGCTATGGTGAATTCCTTTGATGTCATATCCCCACTAAATTAATATCCTGTTATGTTTTGGCCCTGGTGAGTGACTATCTGTGATATCATGGTCCCAGTAAATTGACTTCCTGTTACTTCATAGCCCCAGTGAGATAACCTACTGTGATGTCATGGCCTCTGTGAGATCATAATCCCAGTGAGTGACTTCATGTGAGATGATGGTTTTCGTGAAATGACTTCCAGAACTCACATCAATATGACATCATAACATCTGGGATGTCATAGCCGAACTGAGAAGATCAAATTCTTCAAAATTCAGGTCTCTTCTAGGACAGAGATACAAAGTACATCTCTACTCACAAGTTCGTAATGCAATACCCCATTTAATGTGACAGCCAAGAACAGAGGAGGAACAACGTTTCAGGTCCCATGTGGACCTTTCATCTGAAAGGTCCATATGGGACCTGAAACATTGTTCCTCCTCTGTTCTTGGCTGTCACATTAAAAGGAGAATTGCATATGAACTTGTGAGTAGAGATGTACTTTGTACCTCTGTCCTAGAGGAGACATGCATTTTGAAGAATATGTTTGTCTATGTTGTGTTGGCTGCACAAGCAGGATTCTCCTTGTCTGAAACTATTTCCCTGAACTTTGGAACCCAACTGAGATGATACCTTCCTGTGCTTCAATCACTCAACCAAGAAAATAATTTCATCTGATGTCGTGTCCCCATCCCACTGACATGACAGAGATGGTGACTTCCTGTGCTGTCATGATCCCACTAAAATCACTTTCTGTGATGTCACATCCCCAGTGAGACGATTCTGTGTGTTCATGGCCCAAGTGAGATTACCTCCTGTAATGTCACATCCCCAGTGAGATAAGTTCCTGTGATGTGATTTCCCCAGTGAGATAAGTTCCTGAAATAACTTCTTGTCATGCCTACATGTCACGTAATATGCCTTCCTGTGATGTTACAGATGCAGTGGCTGTTATTCGAACCTTTCACGGAGCCATTTTTGTGAACTCTGCTGTATTCCACGCGGCATTCTTCCATGAACGCTGCCATGAATGCCACCAATCACACCTGTGTTTACCGTTGTTGATTTCTTTGAATTACCCAAATTCTGATTTCTTTGGGTGCAGTTCTTCGTGTATCCGCCAGATGGCAGAAATGAATGAATTCCCTTTGCACTATCCAGTGGATAGCACTGTCCAGTTATGTACTGCAATTTACAGGTGTTTAAAAAAACAGATAAAAACCAAGTCTACCATAGTGATCCATTGTGAATCGACCTTGGTCCTTGAAGACACTATCAAATTTAGGCGTTTCATAATAAAAAGCTCTAAAACACAATGCTGTGGGCTTTTTTCTACATTGTTATCCCTGCACAATTGTTGAATGGACACCATGTCAACTCCGTACATGTATACCAAACCTGACCTTAGTTATACATTTTAAAATTTTCTGCAATTAATGCTGGAACAGATAAGAGGGCGACTTTATCAGAAATATATGAATATTTCATTTTGAACTATGATTTTTTCAAATTTTCACCGAAAGTTCGTGGATGAAAGCGTTCGGTAAGGCAAACCTTAACTAATGATGATTGCTTTTTTCGCACTGCCCCTCCTCAGGGAGATAGAAGAGGGTATTGGTCTGTGATCCCACTTTTTGACAGTATGTTTGCTCATGGCAACTATAAAAGGAGAAAGGTCGGGTTTAATCCATGTAAGATTCATCTGTCCTGACCCAGCAATGTACCAGCACCGGCTTACAATACCGGTCCGACCGTCAGTGAAAACCTGGCGAACCACAATCCTTGCTACCTGGCCCCGCCAGATTACCAGCAAGATTTCCAGCCTGATTCCAGCAATGTACTACCAGCACCGGCTTACAATAATGGTCCGACTGTCAGTGAAAACCTGTTGAACCACAATCCTTGCCACCTGGCCCCACCATATTACCGGCAAGATTTCCAGCCAGATTCCAGCAATGTACTACCAGCACTGGCTTACAATAACAGTCCTACCATCAGTGAAAACCTGGTGAATCACAATCCTTGCTACCTGACCCCGCCAGATTACCAGCAAGATTTCCTGCCTGATTCACAACATTATTACCAGCTTCAGCAGCTTCCACCGCTTCAGCAGGCACCTGTCAACTATAATGCAGACAACAGGAGTGACCCAAGCTTGTACGCACAATACACCTCTGACATTGGCTCATCTCCACACGTTTGGCACAGTTTATAATGAAGTTAAATATAATGTACTACAGTATACTGTATCACACTATACAGTACAGTATTAACTTTAATTCCCAATGACACTACAGTAGTGTATGCCTGCCATTCAGTATCAATGCTTGTACTGTACTCATTAACACTACAGCACGACTTGACGCATGCGCAATACCGGAAATAGCAGCAAAAATTTTTTCAGAAAAGAAACATCGAGTGTCAAAAGATATTGTAAGGAGGATGTTCGATGGAACTCTAATATCGCTTTCTAAAACATTGCTTTTTTACTTATACCATCAGTATTACCAGCTTCACCCTTTTAAAACTTTGCCACACTATTCTTTTGGACAACACACTATAATTGTAAGCTTTATACAAAACCTTATACAGTATTGTAAACCAAAACAAAGATGATAGACAGCACTCACTTTATCAGTATAAGTAGTAATGCGCAGGGTGCTCGGGGAACCAGGGGGACCTAAATTCCCCCAAAACCAATAGTCAAAAATTAACTAGAGTTCCAGCACTCACTGACTTCGGGAAAAATAAACAAAGCTGGGTATGAGCCAAAAGCGTAGATAATTTAATGTAAGCACAAGATAATATTTGAAGCGATGTCACACAAGCGGGTAAACAGTGGACCCTACAGACAAGGTGGTGGGGGTAAAAGAACACAGGGAGTGGGATAGACCATAGACAAAAAATGATGGGGGGAGGGTAATAAGGGGGGCAACGTTTATTTCTTTCCAGACCCAGATGTCCAAGAAGCAGCAGCCATTACGAAGAAGAAAAAGACAAGATTGTACATTTTGAAGAAGAGGCGACGTATTTTTGTATTATTCCTTTTTTCTTTATTATCCTGTACAAATAAAAATGTTCATTCTTTAAATATACTTTTTGGTGTGTTCATGTTTTTACTGTCTATACACTTACAGTAGTAGTACTATACCTAAAGTTCTTTGGGCATTTCCATATATAAAAATGTGTAATTGATGAACTGTACAGAATACAGTACTGTACAAAATAATATATAAATCTAAAAAATAAAAGTGGTATTTACTATCTAGATACACTAACCGCAGTACTGTACTACTGTCTAGCAGATACAGTATTTACTGTAACGACTCCATGAGGAAATGCACTGTGCTGTATCTTACTTACAGTAATGAAATTAAATTGCTTTTAGTGCTTACAGTATCTACACTATACTATAAAAATCTAGAAAATAAACGTTGTTTTTACTAGTTAGGCTGCGGCCCGGCTGGCGCTGACCGCGCTCATGCTTGAGAGCGGTGACGTCACCAGCTCTCCAAGCATGAGCGCCAGGAGTCCTCGCTATTTCGGAAGCACGCGCGGGGGGAGGTGGGGGGGCAGCATTGTGGGCAAATTGAGCTTACTCTAAAGTTACATTTTTTTGTTTACCCAAGCGCCAAGCGTGGATGAGCATGTGTGCCCGCGCATAAGCACGCGCACACAGCGTGAGCATGGATGTGATGATTCACATTGACTAAGGTAAGCGCGCCAAATGCGCTCAGCGCCAGCGGGGACTCAGCCTTACAGTGTATACAGTACACTACCAGCAGAACTGTACTACTGTGATGAAACGCATATGCGTTTCAACAACTTCCAATAAGACGCATGTGCATAAATGTTATGACACGCATATGTGTTTCAACAAGTTCCAATTAGACCTACACGCATGCGCAGAAATGTGCTGGCACGCATATGTGTTTCAATCAGGTTCCAATTAGCCATACACGTATGCACAGAAATGTGATGACACGCATATGCGTTTCAACAAGTTCCAATTAGACATAGACGCATGTTCAGAAATGTTATGACACGCATATGCGTTTCGACAAGTTCCAATTAGACATACACGCATGCGCAGAAATGTGCGGACACTCATATGCGTTTCAATCAGGTTCCAATTAGCCATACACGCATGCGCAGAAATGTGATGACACACATTCTGTACTGTACATTATGTCTTTCAACAAGTTCCCATTAGACAAAAAAAATTGACATTTTACATTCGGAAGAAGAAGCGATAGCGACGTTGGATTTTAGTATTATTCCTTTTCCTTTATTATCCTGTACAAATCCAAGATTTAATTAGTTAAAAATACTTTTTGTTGTGTGTGCTCATATGTCACGGGAGACCAGTGCTTACCTGACGAAAAAATACCTGGATCCTTAAATTGGCAAAATGTGAGATGAAATAAATTGTATTTATTCACACGAGAAACACGCACAGCTTGATTTACAAGATAAAACGAAATAACACTTACAGGAATGAGGTAAAACTAAATAATTGGTTTCCAGAATGAAAGTCCATGAAATGCAGTCTCTAGGTATTAATTCACAGGAGCGGTGTTAATACGTGAACAAGAGACTCGAAACCGTCTTTGGCTAGGGGCGCCACTTGCAACCCCTGTTTCTCTACCATATGAAGTATCTTCGTTCTGCGCTAGCAGAATTCGTTTCCAAGTCCTTAGTTCTAACGAACTTTTACAGCGGGGTACAATCCTTGGTTGCAATGAAACGTCTTTGTACCGCACGCTGTCCTTTCCGATGACATACAGATGAACGATGTAGAACACCCACCCAATAGCCTGCACGGGCTTATAACACCCTCCAAAGCCTATCTGGGTAATACACAGCCAATCTTGGCGTGGGAATCAAATTCCCACCCAATGGCAAGTTAGCCAGTAGTTCCTGCAATCGGGCAAAGGCCCTCATGGCATGCTATGGGTCAGGTGCTAACTTCACACTTAACCCGCTTAGCATACCTGACCAAGCACCCTTTCTCCAGGATGCCCGGACATCTGCTAGGCAAACTGTTTATATACTTTCATGACATTTAGCACTTTCCCCAGGTCGGTGTCTTTTGAAGCCATGGACTTTTGCAGACACTCTGGAGCCTGCTCCACAGGGAGTCTCAGAAGTCCTTACTGACATTATACATGACACATCCCTGATCATAAATGACAATGGTGAATGCTTAATGTATCCGCTGTCCTTCCTGACTGAAATGTAAATGTCCCGGTTCCTATAGCTTTTTTTTTATTGCACTTTTTTTTTATTGAGAACAACATACATCCAAATGATAACGACAATGTCATAGGCACATGACAACATTTTTCAACTGAGTTAAACAACATGTTGTCCCAAAATGGGTATTTTTCAGTTGGTGGGGGGGGGGGGGAAGGTCTAAGGGGGGAGGGGGGGAAGACATACTGGGGGGGGTGTGGGGGGAGGATGGGGGAACTCTGTTTTGTTCCTATAGCTTTAAAGCACTAAACTCCAAGCTATTTCTCATTTAGGCTTTTAAATAAATATTACAGTTCTAATAACTATATTATGTTATATGTCCCTGTGGCAGGACGGCCTGTAGCCGAGGTCAGGGAACAGTCCACATGTATAGTTTCAGGATAAATAAAAACGTTCAGTGGCTTTATTTCTCCACAGTAACATAACATGCGGGTACACTGTCCCTTTAACAAAATAAATCCTGCTCCACTTTGGGAGAAAAACTGACTAATAACACAGCAGACCTATCTAGCAGGCTGGCTGGCTGGCTAAACCAGAACCAAACCATAAGGGTACTTTAAGCAGTCAGTAAACAAATGAATAATCCTTACTTTAGTTGAAGTAGTCTTTGGTGAAATCCCTCTGGCTAAGGGCTCACGCAGCAGTGTGCTTCTCTCTCTCTCTCTCTCTGGCAGCTACTGCCAGTCACATGATCCTTTATCTACCTTGCTGGCTCTCAGGTGTCAGCTAAAGAGTTCTGATTTCCTAACTTCCACCTGAGTTGACCCATATGAGTGCTGGATGAAGCATTCAGACATATGTCTCCCAGGCGTAACTGATAGGAGTTGACTTCACTCTGTCACATACCTCCCCTGTTTGTGTGTGGCTAGTGTCCCACACGGCTGAAGCCCGACCCTCCACTCCTTCCCTTGACAAAAAATCAGCATTTCCATGGTCCTTTCCAGGTCTATGCTGAATATCAAAAGAGAAGGGTTGGAGGGCAATATACCACCTGGTCAACCTTGGATTTGTGTCCTTCATGGTGTTTAACCACTTCAAGGGCGCATGGTCAGTGACCAGGGTGAAGTGTACTCCGGTGACATAATGTCTCAAGGCCTCAATTGCCCATTTTACAGCGAGGCACTCCTTCTCAATAACGGAATACCTCACTTCCCTTGGGAACAGCTTCCGGCTGATGAACAGTATGGGGTGTTCAACACCATCAAATTGCTGAGACAGCACTGCTCCCAGTCCTATCTCTGAGGCACCCGTCTGGATGATGAAGGGCTCTTTAAAATCTGGGCTCCGAAGAGCGGGGCCCTCTGACAGGCACTTTTTTAGCACGTCAAAGGCGTCTTGGCACTCCCAAGACCATTTAACTTGGGTCGGGGCACTCTTTTTTGTCAGATCTGTTAGGGGTGCAGATATTTCTGAAAAATTGGGGATAAACTGCCGGTAATACCCTGCTAACCCCAAAAGGGAGCGGACCTGTGTCTTTGTCTGTGGGGTGGGGACTTCCTTTATGGCGGCCACCTTGCTAGCTAGTGGCCTTACTATCCCTCCCCCAACGGCATAGCCCAAGTACTTTGTAGTGGATTTACCCAGGGCACATTTTTTTGGATTTGCAGTGAGCCCTGCTTCTCTTAAGGACGTTAGGACTGCCCTTAACCTTTTTATATGAGACTGCCAGTGTCTGCTATAGATGACAATGTCATCCAAGTAGGCCGCGGCATATGCCCTATGGGGTCGTAGTACCTTGTCCATTAACCTTTGGAACGTGGCTGGAGCCCCATGTAACCCAAATGGCATAGTGACGAATTGGTATAAACCGAGAGGGGCGGCGAAGGCAGTTTTGCATTTGGCTTCTTCCGCTAGTGGTATCTGCCAATATCCTTTCGTGAGATCTAGGGTGGAGATATACTCTGCTTTACCAAGCGAATCAAGCAATTCATCCACCCTAGGCATTGGATATGCATCAAATCTGGATACAGCATTTACCTTTCGCAGATCCACGCAAAACCTCACGTTCCCATCTGGTTAAGGGACCAACACGATAGGGCTACACCATTCGCTGTGGGACTCCTCGATCACGCCCAATTCCAACATGTCTATTATCTCCCTCTCTACCAGGTCTTTTCGGCCCTCTGGCAATCTATAGGGACGGGACCGTACTTTTACGCCAGGTTCTGTCTCAATCCTATGGGACACTAAATCAGTCTGCCCTGGCAGCTCAGAAAAAACATCTGGGAACTGGTCACATACATTAAGTAGGTCTGACCTTTGTTCCGTTGTTAACCTCTCCCATGGGAACCTGATGGTCAGTGTACGTACTACCCTTTGGAAGCTTTGGACCCAAATCCGTCTCTCCTTCCCGAGGGTAAATGAACAGCGATCTCATCGTTTTCCAGGGTCTCAGGAGGTTCACGTGGTAGATTTGTTTACCCTTCCTGGACCCTGGTTGAGAGATCTCATAGTTCACCTCCCCGGTGCGGCGGAGAACTTGGAAAGGACCCTGCCACTTCGCAAGGAGTTTACTCTCTGATGTCGGTAGTAGTAGCATCACTTGGTCCCCAGGTTGGAAGACCCTCAAGCGAGCATTTTGGTTGTACTGCCTCTCTTGAGGTTCTTGAGCAGATTTGAGGTTTTCCTTCGCAAACCGACCTATCATGTCTAGGCGGTTTCTAAGGTCTATGACATACTGAAGGGTATTCTTGGAGGGGGAGGGCTCCTCCTCCCAGGATTCCTTCAGTAGGTCGAGAATACCCCGAGGTTGGCGTCCATATAGGAGCTCAAACGGGGAGAAGCCTGTGGATGATTGGGGAACTTCTCGTACCGCAAACAACTGGAAAGGGAGAAGTTCATCCCAAGCTCGCTTTTCAGTGTCCACAAACTTCCTAAGCATAGTTTTTAAAGTACGGTTAAACCTCTCTACCAATCCATCAGTCTGAGGATGGTAGACTGAGGTCCGGATGGATTTTACCTCCAATAACTTCAGGACATCCTGCATTAACTTTGCCATGAAATTTGTTCCCTGGTCAGTTAACATTACTTGGGGAAGTCTTACCCTAGAAAACAGTTCTAACAGCCTGTGAGCAACCTGTTTAGCAGTGGCTGATCTCAGAGGGAAGGCCTCAGGATACCTGGTGGCATAATCAACAACAACGAGTATAAATTTATGTCCCTTCGCAAAGGGTTCTAAAGGTCCGACCAGATCTACCCCAAGTCTCTCGAATGGGACGGCTACCAAGGGCAGAGGAACCAAAGGAGCCGGCTTCTGTCCTTTTTGGCTAGTTAACTGGCATTCAGGACATGTCTCACATAGTTTCATGATGTCACCATGTATGCCTGGCCAGTAAAACCCGGGACGAGATGCGGTCCGTGGTCTTATCTCTGCCCAAATGACCACCCCATGGGAGAGTATGGGCTGGGGTAAACACTGTTTTAATCAACCCTTTAGGGACTAGCATCTGTCGAATGACCTCCCCTGTTTGTGTAACCTTATTCACACGATATAGTATGTCATTCAACAGTTCAAAATGTGGAAACACTTTTACACCCTGTTCATCTATTATCTTGCTGTTGACCTGTACCACCTTCTCATATTGTCTAGCCAGAGCTGGGTCCTCCCTCTGCCTCTGACGGAAGTCAGGAAGATCCAGGTCTAGCAACACTCCCGTATCTATCTGTTCCCCACCCTGGTCATCCCCGGCCATGACCTGCAGTCCTTTGGGCTGACTAATGTTACCAAAAGTCCCAGCCTTTCTTAACCAGTCCTCTTTTTCCGCACGTCTCTGTTTACGTGTCTTTGGGACATGGTGTCTACGGGGGAAAATCTCTGGGGAAAAAGGGAACAAGTCTCCGGGCTTCTCCGGTACCAGAGAAGTAGGCTCCGTAGGAGTAGGGGCCAACAATGTTTCGAGGTAGGGCCAGTCTCGGCCAAGTAGAACAGGAGCAGGTAGCCAGGGAGCAACTCCCACTAGTAGGCTAGCCTCTTGATCCTGGATACGCAGTGTAACGGTCGCCGTCGGGTATCTCTTTGTATCCCCATGGATACACTCGATATTCCAAGGAGAGTCATAAGATAGTCTATTGCTTGGAATTAGGCCCTCTAGGATCAGGGTTTTTCCAGAGCCCGAGTCCAGCATGGCGTTTACTTTTGTCCCCTCCAGAGATGCTGGGACTAACCACGGATTGTGGTCCCCTCGGAGACAAGCTGTGGCAGTGGTTCTGCCATATGAACAGTCCATTTCCTCATCTCCTGAGTCCGCAAACTTGGTCGTCCGCGGAAGCTCTCGACGGGGCTCGGGGTTTGGACCTCTCCGCTGTTGGATGGGGTCCTCCCTTCTGGTTGGTGGGGTTATCCTCTCCACCGGGTGGGTGACAGGAGTCCAGGTTCTCGGGGAATACTGTGGGTGGCGGCCTCCCTTGAGTGATCCAGTGGCCTCAGACCCAGGATGGGCGTCTCTGCGGGAGTTTGTACCAGGAACCCTCCGAGATGGGAAAGGGTCTTCCGATCGGGTTGACTGGATCTCCTGAGCTGGCGGGTTGTAGACCCCTCGATTGTCTGCTCTCCTGCCTCTAGTATCACCGGAAGCAACTGGTGTTTGCACCGGCCGTTCCCAGCTATCCTGTTGGGTGTCGTCGCCCAGGAAGTTTTCCACCAAGCGGACCACTGAATCCAGGGAAAATGCAGCGTGTCTTTTTACCCAGGAGCGGGAGGAGGGGGGCAGTATCTGTATGAACTGCTCGAGCACAAATTGTTCAAGGATCTCTGCCTTGTCATGTTTTTCCGGTTGTATCCACCTGGCACATAAGTCTACTAAGCGGTGGGCTACGACCCGGGGTCTGTCTCGGTTTGTATATTTGACTGTCCGGAACCGCTGTCGGTAGGTCTCTGGCGTGAGGCCTAGGCGATCCAGAGTAGCAGCCTTTAGTTTCTGATAGTCCATGGCCTCGTCCGCTGGAAGAGCCTGGTAGGCTGCCTGAGCTTCCCCTATGAGGAGTGGAGCCAGAGTCGTTACCCAGCGATCAACTGTCCAGCCGTGGGCCGTGGCTACCCTTTCAAAAGTGAGGAGAAATGCCTCTGGGTCTTCGTTTGGCTTCATTTTAGGCAGCATCACCGGTGGGTTATTTGGAATCCCTGGTCTGCCTGGGGTTGGGCCTTCGACCAGCAGTTGGAGTAGCTTTTCCTCTCTCCGGGCCTGTTGCTCATCTTGCTGGGCTTGTTGCTCATCTTGCTGGGCTTGTCGCTCTGCTTGCTTCTCTGCTAGCTGGAGCTGTTGCTCAAGGAACTGAGAAAAAAAAATCTCCATTTTTTCCATTTGTGTGGCCCTTCAGATACAGGGGCCGTCCGACATCCCACTTCTGACACCACCTGTGGCAGGACGGCCTGTAGCCGAGGTCAGGGAACAGTCCACATGTATAGTTTCAGGATAAATAAAAACGTTCAGTGGCTTTATTTCTCCACAGTAACATAACATGCGGGTACACTGTCCCTTTAACAAAATAAATCCTGCTCCACTTTGGGAGAAAAACTGACTAATAACACAGCAGACCTATCTAGCAGGTTGGCTGGCTAAACCAGAACCAAACCATAAGGGTACTTTAAGCAGTCAGTAAGCAAATGAATAATCCTTACTTTAGTTGAAGTAGTCTTTGGTGAAATCCCTCTGGCTAAGGGCTCACGCAGCAGTGTGCTTCTCTCTCTCTCTCTCTCTGGCAGCTACTGCCAGTCACATGATCCTTTATCTACCTTGATGGCTCTCAGGTGTCAGCTAAAGAGTTCTGATTTCCTAACTTCCACCTGAGTTAACCCATATGAGTGCTGGATGAAGCACTCAGACATATGTCTCCCAGGCGTAACTGATAGGAGTTGACTTCACTCTGTCACAGTCCCCTAGGACTCTGCACACCAAAAATTAGAAAGCTAGGATTATGTGAGGGCAATGATGTGGTTTGTGGTTAAACTTTTCCCCGGTCTGCGGTTTGAGGTCGGGATGCAATGTTACAATCCCCGGCCGCAATCGATAACCGCAGACGTACTTTACCAATTGACCTTAATTGAATGGGGGAAACACATCCTGACCGCAGACCACTTAACCAATGTAACTTGCGGTTAAGGCTTCCCTTGCTTGTCTGCGGTTACAGTGATACAGTGTTGTAATGTCGGGCACGACCACAAAACCACAGGCACGCTTACCCAATTAACCCTTTAAACAGCGCTAGAGGCCCCTTATTCCTAGCCGGCGCATTTTAGACATATTCTTACATATTAATAGGACTGCATCCAGACCTGGGCTGCAGAACTGACACTTTACAGACACTTTGTGTGACTAAGGGGAACCCAGCCGAGCAGAATGCCTTTATTTCATGGCCTGGGTACCCCTTCACCGTAACATCATATTTTTATACTTCTACAGTTAGAGGATTTGTGTATAGTCAAGGAGCCTCGTAAAGGACTTCTTTCCCATGTACTGTATACAGTATGAACTCGTAAAGTTAATCTTCAAATTACAATTACACACACTTGAAGTACTGTACTGTACGGCAATAAAAGACAGGTTGAATTGCAATTAGATTTTTAAGACTACAACTCGCGATCGCCCACATGAGTTTCTCGACAGTATTGCAGACAACGTTAAAATGCCATTTTCTGCACTTGATAAAAACACCAGTAAACACGCGTCTTAACGTGGTAAAATTTGAGGAAATCACGCAGCACGACCTGGGTATGCCCAGGAATACAACCCGTGAAATGTTTGAATAACAGCCACTGCATCTGTACATCCCCATTGAGATGACTTCCTGCAATGTCATGTCATGTCAATTAATTCTTGTTATGCCATGTGCCTAGTGAGATGAGTTTTCATGATGTCATATCCCCAGTGAAATTACTTATTTTGATGTCACATCTTCACTAAGATGACTTCCAGTGATGTCACACACAAACCCCTCCCCCACTCACGTAGAAGATGCCCATTGGCCCGCTGTAGAAGCTGTGGACGATTCCAAAGATGTAGGAGATCTGAGAAACGATGAGGAGTATGGCGGTGGAGAAGAGAAAAGCGCTGAGCAGAGGATCTGACATGTAGGGGGAGAGCAGACCAAACTGCAGGACAGCCAGACCACACTAAAGGGGAATAAGAGGGGAGAGAGGTAGGATAAAAAAAGGGGAGGGACAAATTGGAGAGAGAGATGGAGGGGGGAGGGGAAGAGAAGGGAAAAGAGAGAGGGGAGAGAAAGGGAGGGGGAGAGTGAAAATGGGGAAATAGGGGAAGCAGAGAGAGGGGTGAGAGAAAGATGGGAGCAGGAAGTGAGAGGGAGAGAGGGTTAGAGAGAGGTGAGAGAGACAGTGGGGAAAAAGAGGATAGAAAGAAAGAGGGGGGAGAGGGTGTTTAGAAAGAGGGCTAGAGAAGGGGAGAGGGGATGTGCAGAGACAAACATTCAACATGCTGTGTAAGGCACACTACCAGTAAGTGAGTGTGAGCAGACTGAGTGTTAATGGTGGCACGTACACGATCTCTGCACACAGTGTGCTGGAGGCAGTGAGTACAGTAAGTGTACCTGCATATTCCCACACATAATGGGGTGGAGGTGGTGAGTGTAAGTGGCTGTACCTGCAGGCTTCCAACACACAGTGTGGTGGATGCAGTGCGTGTGAGGATGTCCTCACTAGAGGTGAAATTTGATGTCTGTAAAGGGGATGTCGCATTCAGAGTCCTCGAGTTCACAGTCCTTAGGACGTCTGACATCATCACATGCAGGATACTGTAACTTCCTGTGAGAAAGAGGACAGTGTGGCATCATCACGTGCAGGATACTGTAGTTTCATGTGAGAGCAGCGTGGCATCATTACGTAGAAGATACTGTAACTTGCTGTGAGAGATCAGTGTGACATCATCACATGCAAGATACTGTAACACCCTGTGAAAGAGCAGTGTTACCTCATCACTCCCTGTATGCTGTAACTTCCTGTTAGACAGTGTGCAAAGTGACATCATCATTTTAAGTATATTCAACTTCCTGTGAGATTAATAGCAAAGCGTGACACTATTGCACAGTCTCAGTATGTTACTGGTGGTCTCCTGCAACCCCTGCAAGTCTCACAGAAGCCTATTTTCTATCCCACTTTTGTTAAGGGTAACTTTATCTCAACCTTTGAAAAATGAGTCGAGGGATTTAATCTTACTCTCTAATGGATTTAGCTTCAATGTGTCTCCATTACAATATGGGAATTTTGTAAGGAGTAACCTTATCAATGAAGAAAAACTGTCGCTTTCATTTTTAAAGGCCAACAAATCCTTGATTATCAAGGGGTCGGACAAGGGTGGGGCCATCGTGGTACAGCATAGGGATGATTATCGTAAAGAGGCTTTACGCCAGCTTGGTGATGACTCTCCTTATGCTGTGCTCCGATCTGACCCCATCCTTCTCTTCCTCAGAGATCTCTGAGATCTTCTTGAAGGGGCAAAATATTGGGTGAATTGAGCGATAAGGAAATTGATTTTCTTTATTGCCTTCACCCCATTATTCCTATTTTCCACCATCTCCCAAAGATAAACAAGACACTGGTCTCCCCTCCTGGGAGACCCATAGTGTCTAGTATTGGATCTTTGGGAGATGGTTTATCTCGTTATGTTGATTGTTACCTCCAGCCCCTGGTACATGAACTGCCATAATTTATTCTGGATAGCGGTGATCTGATCAAAGGGTTGACAATATTCAATGGAAAAGCAGTTACCTTTGGGTGATGTTGGACGTTACGTCCCTTTATACTGTTATCGAACATTCTCAAGGGATGGCAGCTGTCAGATACTTTTTGGAATCATCTATTTCACCAGCACAGAGCACTTTTATTTTAGATGCAATTCACTTTTTATTAAAGCACAATTATTTTTTGTATGATGGGGTATTTTATCTCCAAACGCGTGGAACGGCAATGGGTACTAGTTTTGTCCCTTACTTTGCCAACCTGTACATGGGTTAGTGGGAGTCATTCCACGTGTTTGGAGATACAAATCTTTTCAGAAAACATATAATTTTTTACAAGAGGTATATTGGCGATTTAATTTTTATTTGGGATGGTGATGTCACTACACTTTTATCTTTTATTGCAATTCTTAATGTTAATACTTTGCAATTAAAATTCACTCACAATTCTCACTTTCAACACATTCAATATTTAGATTTATATGTTGATTTGGGGCTTAATATTCACACAGATGTATAGAGAAAACCTAATTAATGTAACACTTTTTTACATGCTGACAGCTTTCATCCCAAAACGCAACTGAGGGGTATACCTAAGGGACAATTGTCACGGGGGACCAGGTACTTACACATTTATACCGGGATCATATCACTGAGCAAAGCCAATAAGTAAAATAAATTGTGATTTATTCCGTAGTAACCGGCAAACACACATTGGATTACAATAGGCAGAAGAAAATACACGTACTGGGGGTTTGGGGTTGAAAAACTAACTTTTCTGATTGAAACAAAGTCTTTAAATAGTCCGTTGGTTGACCGGTCTTAGCCCGAAAAGTTCTGGAGCTCAAATCGGCATGAGCCTCCAGCAGCTCCCGCACTTTCCACTCCAAATGGTACTGAAAGTGTGACTTAGAAACTTTTCTGCTTAAAGTCCTGTAGCTGTTTCTTTGCTGTCACTGCAAGGCTTCTTTGGGTCGGTCCAACCCCTCAGTGAAGGTTACGTACTTTTGGACCTTGGAATCACAGGTCGGATCTGTGTTCTGATCTCTTAGGAATCTCTGAGGAAAAACTGCTCTCTGGGCTGGCTACTAACATTTTTTTATAACATTTGCAAAGTCAGTCCCACAGCATTACAGCCAACCCACAAGTGTGGGAACTTCATCTCTAGCCACTCACACACTTTGCCAGGTTTGTGAAAGCTGGCAGAAAAAGGGGGATGGGGGAGCACAGGTGGAATGGTATACAATCTGAATTCAGGTGTGTAAGACTTTGAACTGCTGGTGTGGGTGATGTGAATCTATAAAAAGTCTCAAACACTCACACGGCCTTGTGCGAATGCGTACGCATCAAGGTATCTTTACGTCCTATGTTCTTTTCTTTAAGGATCTCGTCTGTGCGTTTCTTTCTTTGTTGGTGTTGATTCGCCTGTTTTGTTCTGTAGTACTCCACCTCTCGTCCGGGCTGGTTCTTCTGTTTCTTGTACTTGTCGTTACCACGGCCAAGTGTGAGTGCACACTTGGAAAGGTATCTTGAATTGTTCCTGGTGTCCTGTGCTGTAGAGTTTCTAGCCGCTCCTGTCCTGGATTCCTTGCTCCCAGGTAGGTAAATGAGGATATGAGCCCAAGGTATGTATAGATCTAGAAAGGATTTTTCTGCCCAGCTGGACCACGTTACTTTATCGGGAGAACATGCCTTTTCTAAGATCATTAAGTGGTACAGCCTAGTCGCGAGCTGCCCTCAGGCGCTGATCGGTGATGTCGAGTTGTATTGTATTGTATGTCTTTATTCTGAGTTGGCTGCAGTTGTCCGATTCTGTTTTTGTATGGCTTAATTTAAGGCGTTAAAAAAAGAAATAGAAAAACAACTAAAATGAGTCAGTAAAGCTGATTCTAAGAAAGGTACATGAATATTGTAAATGACAACTGCCCAACCTCCTCTCTCTTCCAGATACTCTGTCTCCTTGTTCATTCAGAATCAAGAAGCAGGAGGAGGGGAATTCCCACGTGACCTCATGCTTCTTGATTCTGAATGAACAAGGAGACAGAGTATCTGGAAGAGAGAGGAGGTTGGGCAGTTGTCATTTACAATATTCATGTACCTTTCTTAGAATCAGCTTTACTGACTCATTTTAGTTGTTTTTCTATTTCTTTTTTTAACGCCTTAAATTAAGCCATACAAAAACAGAATCGGACAACTGCAGCCAACTCAGAATAAAGACATACAATACAATACAACTCGACATCACCGATCAGCGCTTGAGGGCAGCTCGCGACTAGGCTGTACCACTTAATGATCTTAGAAAAGGCATGTTCTCCCGATAAAGTAACGTGGTCCAGCTGGGCAGAAAAATCCTTTCTAGATCTATACATACCTTGGGCTCATATCCTCATTTACCTACCTGGGAGCAAGGAATCCAGGACAGGAGCGGCTAGAAACTCTACAGCACAGGACACCAGGAACAATTCAAGATACCTTTCCAAGTGTGCACTCACACTTGGCCGTGGTAACGACAAGTACAAGAAACAGAAGAACCAGCCCGGACGAGAGGTGGAGTACTACAGAACAAAACAGGCGAATCAACACCAACAAAGAAAGAAACGCACAGACGAGATCCTTAAAGAAAAGAACATAGGACGTAAAGATACCTTGATGCGTACGCATTCGCACAAGGCCGTGTGAGTGTTTGAGACTTTTTATAGATTCACATCACCCACACCAGCAGTTCAAAGTCTTACACACCTGAATTCAGATTGTATACCATTCCACCTGTGCTCCCCCATCCCCCTTTTTCTGTCTCCTCTATCTTTGAAGGATCCTGGGTAGATCCTCCTTTGGGGTTTGAGTCGCAGGAGGAACAGCAACAGAGGGACACTTTGCCCACTCCCAAGGTGGATAATATACCCCAATCCAACTCCTATTTAGTTCCAGGTAGCGCCCGGGTTCCTCTGACCTATTGTGAAAGCTGGCACCTATGGCTTCAGAAAAGTGAGGGCATGTGCACAAACTGCCATCTTGCCCACTTACTATTCAAAGCCCCCCCGCAGGCTCAGTGCCTCCAAGTCTAGGAAGGTGACAACTGGACTTGAACACTTAACTCAGCTATCCTGTTTAGATGGCTTTCACACCCCTGGCAGCTAGTGTGATTATGATCTACGGACCTGGGATTAGACTCACTGGCACCAAAGCTCAGGTGGCCAGGAGCTCCCCCCCTCTGTCCCTAGGATGAAAGACCCTGCCTGGTTTAATGTATAAAGTTTAAACATATTTTAAAACACTGCTGCTTAATAAAATATACGTTCATAAATTCTGCTGCTAAAATGTGTTATAGTCCTTTGGTGTATGAGCTAGAGTGTAAAACTAAAACTGCCCCTTTACACTAGCCTTTATCCCTTACACACAGCAAACTAGACTTTTAAATATTTTAACTTTACTTTTAAAACTTTCACAGCCTTATCCCTGGCTGGAGTAATCCCCAAACCTTTATACTAGGTTTAGGGGGTCTGGGCAAACACTGGGGGACACCGGTACAGGTCTAGGGGTACCTTACCCACTGGTGTCCCGTTTTACCCTCTGGTCTGTGCTGAAGCAGGCAGACTAGTGGTGAGCCGCAAGAATGCTTTCATGGTAGGGTTTTGACTGGAGCACTGCGCTTCAATGTAGCTGGGAATCTAACCTGAATCCCGGGTACATTTTTGGGGTCTCCAGTAACTTTGGAACCCCGCTAAATAGACGCAATATGAAAGAAGTTTCACTGTCAAACCTACCCTGAAACTCACAGCCTGGTTGTCTCCACTTGCTAGCACTCCTGGAAAGGGTAAAACATAAAAAAATTGCAATTGTCGCATATTTTATTACATGGTACAGTAATGCATGCACAATACACGGGTCCAAGAGCTGACACTCTACGGTCCCAAAACACAGTTCAGGGGCAGCCAAGTGGGCTTAACCTTTATTATAAAGCCTGGTTACCCCCTCACAGTAAAAACAATTCCTCCAATTGAAGAGGAATTGTTAGAGCCATGAGAACCTTCTTGCACAATCCCGCCATCTATTTGTCAGGTTCATTGGTACAAAGTAGAGGACCTTGAGAGTGCCTTCAGCGAGGTTCAACATATCGACAGGGCAAGCATATTGAGGAGAAAAAGAAGAGAACAGGCTGAAGAGGATCTATCTCTGTTCATAACACAATTTAGTGCTCAGTCAGAACAAATAAAATCTATTGTAAGAAAGCACTGGAAGATTCTCCAGCTTGATTCCTCTATTGGTTCATTTGTTAAAGATGGACCTAGGTTTGTCTTAAAAAGAAGCCAAAACCTTGGCTAACTATTTGTCATATAATGAAAGAAAGTGACAGAGGTCACTAAAGTCCCCTATTAGTTGCACTCACGGCAAAAACAAATTGCATAACTAAAAGATATAAATATCCTTGACGAATAGTCTACTTATGGCTACTAGCCATCATCCGTTACATATGATCAACTATATAGCCACAGGCCAATTTCTACGTTTACGACGAAATTGTTCTAGTATTCATGAGTTTAAGTCACAATCAGCAGATATGACAAACCGTTTTCTGGCATGAGGACACAGTAGATGTACAGTGAAACGAGCCTATCAAAATGCACTCCATACACGCAGACCTCATCTTCTCACACAAAAACAAGAGACTGATATCCCTGCAGAGAAGACCATCAGATTTATTAGCACCTTTAATGAACAGTGGGGATTCATACACCAGAGTCTTCAAAAGCACTGGCCCATCCTAACCCAACCCTATCTAAAGTTTTAAAGTCCTCACCTAAAATGGTGAGTAGACGACCTCGTAATCTGAGGGACCGTCTGGTTCAAAGTCACTTTATAGAAAATACTAAACGAACATGGTTGGGCCCTAAACCAAAAGGGTGTTACACCTGTGGCCGATGTAAGGCATGTGAATCAATGACAGCCACTAAAGAATTTTTGGGAATGAGTGGGACATCCCCTTTTGAGATCAAAGCATTCATTAACTGCCTGACAAAGGGTGTAATTTACCAAATTACATGTACGTGTAAAAAACAATACATTGGTAAAACCCAGACCCCTGAAAGTTAGGGTTCTTGAACATCTGGGTTCAATACGCAACCATCGCGATACACCTGTTGCCAGGCATGTGAACAACGAACATGGGGGTAACACACGTGCTTAGCTTCATAGGCATAGAACATGTCCCGTGGGGCCCGAGACGTGGTGACTGGGACCGCAATTTACTACAGAGGGAGTGTAGGTGGATTCATACCTTAGGAACACTTGCACCTAATGGCTTGAATGAAGGTTTTATTTATAATTCATTCATTTAGACTCACCATAGTGTTCCATTGGGCTGCTTCGTGATATGGGTTCTAAATGTTATTAGTGGGATCCAGGGATATAGCTTAATTTTAGAGACCCGTTTTGTCCTTCGGAGCGGGTCGTCTAGGTTAGCACATTCCTACACCACAAGGGATCCATGGGAATACAGCATTAAAATTAGAAGACCCGTTTTGTCCTATGGGGCGGGTCATACAGTGTAGTACAATCCTGCACCGCACTTCATGATATAATTTGTGATCACGATTTGCAGCCCATGGTTCACTATCTAATATTTACACACTTTTTGGTGAGTGTCAGGGGTGATTATACATATCTATCTCCCTCTGAGTATACTTGCATATACACACACACAGTGTATACATTAAATATACTTGTGTGTGTGTGTGTATGCCTTTAATCATGGATACTAGTGACATGGTGCCATTTGTGCATATATATATAACAGTATATATATTCGTAATTCTGCTGTGCTGAGTACATACACGGACATGGTAATACACATACTTTTATGTACCTCTTATCTATTTAATTATTGATTTTCGTTTCTCCTGGTGTACACGCTGACTGGTAGATTAATTCACAGCAGCAGCGTGCACATCTATTGGGCACTCTAGCCCAGCCTCCCTTCTGGCCACAGGTATAACTGTGATCGAGGCATTCACAGTATTAGCTCCTCCCCCCTTGATGAAGTGTGAAGCATCACACGAAACGTGCGTCGGGGTGTGACGTCACTCGTGGGCGTCTGAGAGCGGGAATACTCGTGGAGATGAGCAGCATCTGTTGGGAGTTACCTCTGGTCTGTGCATACACAGCAACATTAGGAGCACGGTTGTATCATTTTCGTTTGCCTACTACTTATGTTATTTATACCGTTGGGCATATAAGGAGCTCTTTGACTGGGGATCGCAGTTATTTGTACCTCCCTAAGGCGGACCACTATGTATATACATAGATACATCTGGTACCTGACGAACTGATCACTGTATACTTACCTATTTAGGCTCCTTATTGTTCAAGTGTTTACCTTGACCTACCCACAGAGCTTGCAACACTAGGGATACCACGAGAGAGATATATATATACATTATTAATCATTATTGATTTGGTATTCCTCACTATATTGGTTGCTACCCCCTTCCCACCGCTCCCCTACAGGGGTATTTTAACATCACAATTTGTTTTATTTCTATGTCACTTGCTTTTCGGCGTTATATATGGTTCATTAAAGTTTTTTTTATTTTTTGGATTTTAATAGTGGATGTCATTGTTATACTTTAGGCCATTAGACATTTTCTGTGGACATATGGTCCTTTATGGATTATGTTTATTTTTCTTTCAGACATTAGTCTTTCTGTGGATATTGTATCCTCTAGCAATTTTTTCATTTCATCTGGGACTTTGAGTCCATACTGAGGATATTTATATCTTTTAATTATGCAATTTGTTTTTGCCATGAGTGCAACTAATAGGGGACTTTAGTGACCTCTGTCACTTTCTTTCATGATATTATTGCCTTTTCCCCATGCACCAGGTTTTCTATATATTATTTTGATATTACGGTTTGAGCGACGTCCCATTCTCTTGTTTTTTACACTAACTATTTGTTACCCAGTATGTTCCAAAAGAAGAATAAATTCTGGTCAACAGACCTAAAGGCACCTTTCGATGCAATCATTGTATCACGTGTTCCACTATGCAAATGCCCGCCCGTTTTGTTTCCAACGTCACAGGTAGAAGTTATGGTATTAACTCATTCATTCATTGTGATACCCATTTTGTGGTTTACCTTCTTACATGTGGCTGTGGTAAACATTACATAGGACGGACTATACATCTTCTAAAACAAAGAATTCAAGAATATCTTAGACTTATTAAAAAGGGTGATCTTAATCACCCTGTTTCAAAGAATGCAGCGACTTGTCCTAGAGGTCAGGCAAATTTGTTTACCTTTAAGGGTATTGAGCATGTCCCCCCTCTAATCAGAAGAGGGGATAGGGTTAATAAACTCAATTAAAGGGAGATGCATTGAATTTTTACTTTACGGACCAGAGTTCCTCTTGGACTCAATACCGATTGGGACTTAAGCAATTTTTTATAAACATTTAATTTATATTGCTTTATTGTTTTGTTCCCGGTTGTACTGTTTTTTCCTTTCTTTTTCCCTCCCCCCTACCCTTCACCTCCACCTCTCAGTACCCTTCCCCCTCCCTCTTCATTCTTTTTTCCAATGCATTATCATCTTATTTTGCTAAGGTGTACATTTTCCGATATCCTTATTTAAAGTATTCGCCTCACACTGATTCTTAATCCATATCGTCAGATTGAGTTTGGTATTGTACACGGTTGTGGAACAGTTTGTTTTTTCTGATAGGGAAGTTTATTTATATTCATATATATATTTAGATCACTGAATGTATTATCTGTGCTCTGAATGGATATTCGATTGTTACTATGCAGAAGCAGACTTTTCCATAGGTATATAGTTTTTAGGTTCCTACCATGTGATTAGTTTGTTTATGGACAATTTTCCAGCCATATTATTCATATGAAACATCATTATGTTTAAATTACATTCATTCTAATAGTGTAAGAATAGATTTATTGTTCATTTTACACATGTTTTTTTGATACTCTAGATTCAATAGTATACCCATTAATTGTGATCCTAGCAATATATGAATAAGGTTATATGTTTGATATAAATGTTATTCTTTAATTAACTTCACATATATATGGACCAGCGTTATATAACCTGGCCTATGTATTTTAATATACTTAGTGAAGTTGTTAATAATCCAATATGGATTCTTTCACGGATCTTTTAATGGGTATATACATTTAGGATGACTCTAATTATAGTCTTCATGTTAGTACTGTATATGCTTATTTATATGTTTGCTATATTAATATCTATATATAGAATTTAATCTTACTTTGTCAATATTTAGATATTGTGTGAACAGGAATCCATTTGGATCATTACAATCACTTGTTCCACATTGTTTTTATTATCATTTTTTTTAAAGAATAATTTGTTCATTTTTATTTTTTGCATTTTGTTGCTAATAAAGTTATTGCTGTTTTTAGATATGGGGTAAGACGTGATAACGCCTATGATGTCATCGCGTCTCAGTGTATGGCGTGAAATACGGATTTACTTCCGGGTTCGCCAAGTACACATATACCCAGTGTTTGAGATTAATCACCACACTTTGATAAAGCTATCCCGAGCGAAACATATCAGTGTGATCTACCATTCGTGAATAAATCGTTTTTAGTTCACCCTCCTTTGCTGGATGATTTTTGTGGTGCGGCGCCTCTTGGTTTCCTGCTAAATTTCTCTTGACATCATCACGTGCTAGATACTGTAGTTTAATGTGAGAGAAGTGCGGCATCGTCACGTAGAAGATACTGTAACTTGCTGTGAGAGGTCAGTGTGACATCATCACATGCAAGATACTGTAACACCCTGTGAAAGAGCAGTGTTCCCTCATCACTCCCTGTATGCTGTAACTTCCTGTTAGACAGTGTGCAAAGTGTGACATCATCATTTTAAGTATCTTAAACTTCCTGTGAGATTAATAGCACAGCGTGACACTATTGCACAGTCTCATTATGTTACTGGTGGTCTCCTGCAACCCCTGGCAGTCTCACATTGTTCCTAGCAGTCTTGTGGAGCACGCTCACCAATAGTCACATGCTGCGAGGTTCCCATCAACACATAGATCAGAGAGGTGGAAAAACCAGAACAGATTCCTTGAGTCGGGGGGATCTGAGAGAGAATGGCGCCAGTGAGACCTAAAGAGGAGAGACAACCAGGTACTGAGAAAGATTGCCTTGAGCAGAAAGAGGCTGCCAGGGACTGAGAAAGAGCGATATCCGTGAGACAGACAATGAAGAGACAGCCAAAGGTTGAGTGACAGACAGAGACAGAGCGATACAAGCAAGATTTACAGAGAAGAGACAGACAGGTAATGAAATAGAGAAATACCAGCAAAACCTACAGAGAGGAGACAACCTGGATCTGAGACATACCGACTGTGAGTGGGAAGAATCGCCTGGAAATGAGGGAAACAGCCAGAGACTGAGAGAATCAAAATCAATAAAAATAAAACTGAATATCTTCCAATTTCTTTAGTTATGTGTCTTGAAATAAATACAATTTAAAATGTAAAAAAAAAAAACCACTATCTGTACTGCCGCTTATTCCTAAATATCAAAGATAAGGATAGGAATGGGATAAAAGGAAGGGGGCAAACACAATGTCAAGAGATTTATTTAGGTTCAAGGAGTGCTTAGATCCTGTTTACATTGCCCATTCTGCCTTCTTTGAAGTTTGTTTTAACCCTTTTCCTGAACTTCCCCTTCTGTTTACTTTAGCAGAAGATGGTCTCAGCAACGTGACCACATGCCCGTAAATGTCAGAACTCTGGTGGCAGTTGGGTGCTAACGGGCCTCCAGCAGGGAAAAGGTTAAACTGCATGTCACTAGCTGTGTCTAAAATGTCAATGCAATCCAAGGATGACCGATATTAATATCACAATGAAAAACTTAAATATTGACTTATCGTCATCTTTTATTATCACAATATTACTATCATATCATTGTTAATGGCTGGGTTGGTGGGTTAGAAGGTAGTTAGTAGGGCTAGTAGTTGGATAAGTTGGTCATTAGGTAGTTACTATGGTAATTGGTTGGGTGTGCGTTTCAGTAGGTAGTTAGTATAATCAGTGGTTGGGTGGGTCAATAGCTAGTCAGTATAATCAGTGGTTGGGTGAATGATCCTGTAGGTAATTAGTATAGTCAGAGGTTGGGTATGTGGCTAGGTAGGTAGTTAGTGTGGTCAGTGGTTCAGTGGGTTGGTCAGTAGTTAATATTGTCTGATAAAATGGGTTGGTCAGTAGGTAGCTAATATGATCAGTGGGTGGTTGTGTGGGTTGGTAGATAGAATGGCCAGTGTTTGGGTGGGTTAGTTGATAACACTGTCAGTGGTTGCATGGGCACTTGTGAGGGGTATTTATCAGGGTCTGGGAGTATCACTAGGATGTCACCCACCACTCACCTTGCAGGATCTGAATGACACCTGATGACATCCCAGAGATAATGTCAGGGACGATCCAGCGGCGAATCTGATACAAACGTATCCAGTTTATGATAGGGCACAGAGACATGCAGACAACTCTAGGATGCAGCCCGCTGGAGGGAGAAAGAACTGGTTATATAGTGGAATGTCTAAGGGGCAATAGGAAAAATCACAGGGAGCTGTTACATGGAGTAATAGCGGTAAACTACAAGGAGCCATAGGCGTTATAGGGTGCGGTTAAAAGGGGCAATAGGCGTTATAGAGAGTGGTTATATGGATCGATAGGAAGAGATAATATGGAGCAATAGTGGGAGTAACAGGGAGCGGTTATATAGAGCAATAGAAGTTGAAGGGAGGGGTTATATGGAGCAAGTAGAAAGATACAGGGAATATATGGGACTTCTAATAAGGAAGTAGTTATAAGCACTGGATTTTGAGGTGCCGTCCAATAACTGTTAGGGGTTAGAGGGAGGTGTCTCTTGATCCCACCTGAAGGTCTTTTTCAGAGATTCCCGGATGGTTATGGGGGGTTGGGGGATCTTGCTGTACACTCGCTGGAAATCCCCTTCATTATACACTGGCCTCCTCACCTCGTACACACAGTCCGTGCGCATGGCAACAAGATCTTCCTCCTGCGCCATCCTGCCCCTATGGGAGTGAGAGGAGCAGGAGTGAGAAGCGATGTTCTGCGGGGCGAAAGGAGATGCACACTCCAAGGTCGGAGCATTGTTTTCTCTCCGGCAGTGAGGCATCTCACTCTGCGGAAGCTGTGAAGCTAAAACCAGGGAACGATACCTGGGTCCTAGCCTCATTGGTTCATTCCCTATTGGTCAGTTCTTATTTCCTTCTCCTTGGGGCAAGACCTGTCTCTGATTGGCTAAGCAAAGACAATATCTTTGCTGATTGGTCAGCACCATTGTTTTCAGATGGAGGCCACGGTTCTATGCAAGTTGACGTTGATCTGAGTTCCATACAGTAGTTATTCGGAGTTGTTTGTGTTTATGTCTCAGTGACCAGAGACTAACTGGAAATACGAACTGTGAACCAAGAGGCAGTGATCCCGAGTTACTGGAATATCCTGAGATAGACAGATTGTTGATGCATCCTAGGTAACTTTGCTATTGAATTACTGATCATCTTTTTCTACTCTTCTCAGGTAAAAAACATATTTCAATTGTCTGCCTGCAAACCAGCCCCTGCTGTGTATTTTAGGTGTAGTTTTTAGTTTAGTCTTAATTAAATTCAGCTCTGACACTTAGGCATGACAACATTCTGTTGAGAAAACATCTGTGTTAATATGCCTCACATGTGCTAATTAAGGTGGATGGGCTGAATTAAGCTCTGTCAGGTGACTTATTAGGCCTTTTATAAGTGCAGACAGAGCAGCCCTAGCTGTGAATGCAGCCCATGAATTCAAAGTGGCCCATGTTCTAAGTGGCAAGCAGTGTGGAGTTTAACAGGGAGTTCAACAGGAGTGAAAACAAGTGGACTACAAAACACCTACTGGCCCTCAATCCTGGATTTGAACTACGTTGGAAAGGTGGACATTTGCTATCCCAGACCACACACTTCAGCACTAAACTATTACTGTCATGCCGCTGCTACTCTTTATATTTGCTCTGACCTCTCCTTTTCAAAATACGCACTTCTTTCTACCAATCCCATGTCTCCAACCCTATTCATATATATCCACCCTTCCTTCTTTCACCACTTCTCAGTTCACATGAACTCCTTTCTTACCTGTGCCCTCTGACACTACACAGCTATTCCCCCTGCACTAAAACACACCCCTACAAATCCTCCTCACATATTCTCTTTATTTCCATGCTTCTCCTCCTGGCTTCTGGGGATATCTCTCCCAATCCCGGTCCCTGCGTTATTTCTACTTGCCCTCATCTGCAAAATGCAACTTCTACTCCTTCTGGTGTTAACCCCTCCAACCTCATACCCATCCCCTGCCACCCTCCCCTCTCTTTTTCTCTTGTGCCCTTTGGAATGCTCGCTCCTTTTCTAACAAGTTCCACTCTGTACATTACTTCTTTCTCTCTCACTCTCTGCTCCTATTTGCTATAACTGAGACCTGGCTCACTCAGTCTGACTCTGCTCTGGAAGCTGCCCTCTCTTACGGTGGCCTTTCCTTCTCCCACACTCCGCGTCCTGATGGCAGGGGTGGAGGCATGGGGCTACTCCTCTCCTCTCTCTGTCGTTACCATACCCTTCCTATTCCTCCCTCTCTTGCTTTTCCCTCCTTTGAGGCTCACACTGTCCAGATCTCCTCTCCTCTTCCTATCCATGTGGCGGTAATCTATCGCCCACCTACCTCTACTCTGCCTTTCACTCTCACTTTGAATCCTGGCTCTCTTTCTTTCTTTCTCTCCTCAGATTCCCCTATTCTTCTCCTTGGGGACTTCAACTGCCACATTGATGACCCCTCTTTCCCTTGGGCTTCCTGCTTTCTGTCTCTAACCTCTTCTTTTGGCCTTTAACAGTGGACTGCAGCTAGCACCCACAAGGCTAGCCACGACCAAGACCTGGTTTTCACAAAAAACTTTTCTCTTTCCGATTTCTCCATTTCCTATCTCTGACCATCACCTCATCTCATTTTCTCTCTCTCTCGTTTCTCCCTTCTCCATCTACCCCTCGCTTCTGCGGAAACCTGTGCTCTATTAACCTACCAGCCTTTGATTCCACTTTACGCTCCTCCCTCTCCTCTCTCAGTTCTACTCCAGACCCTGATAAGCTGGTCAGGAACTACAACTCTGCCTTATCCTCCTCTCTTGATCTACATGCCCCGCTTTCTCTCTGCCGCCCTCGCCCTTCTAACCCCAGACCCTGGCTAAATTCACACACGCGCATGCTGCGCTCCTCCACTCGTTCCTCTGAACGCCTCTGGAGGAAATCTCACACTCTTGCAGACTTCCTTCACTACAAATTTATACTACTCTGTTTCAACTCTGCCCTCTCTCAGGCTAAACAAACCTACTTTTCTTCACTAATCAACACACACAAATCTAACCCATGCCAACTCTTCTCTGTCTTTGACTCTCTACTCAAACCACACCCAGCTGCCTCTTCTTCCTCCATTTCACCTCAGGACTTTGCTGACTATTTCAAGGAAAAGGTGGAGTCCATTCGTCAGAACATCTTCTCTGTTTCCTCCTCCCATAATACACTGCTTCCTAACTCTCCTCCTGCCTTCCTTGACTCTTTTTCCACTGTCGCAGAGGAGGATGTGTCACTGCTGATCAACTCTTCTCCCTCTACCACTTGCCCTCTTGACCCCATTCCCTCCCATCGCCTAAAACATCTTGTTTCTACTATAACCCCTACGCTCACACAGATATTTAACACCTCCCTCTACTCTGGTACCTTTCCCTCCTCCTTCAAGCACGCAACCTTTATACCATTACTCAAAAACAGCAAGCTTCACCCCACCTGTCTTTCTAACTATCGACCTGTCTTCCTCCTGCCTTTTGCCTCTAAACTCCTTGAACGTCATGTATTCTCTCGCTCCACTTTCTCAACACCCATTCTCTCCTAGACCCTCTACAATCTGGCTTCCGCACGGCTCACTCGACGGAAACAGCCCTCACTAAAATAACTAATGACCTCCATGCTGCCAAAGACAGAGGTCATTACACTCTGCTCATATTACTCGACCTCTCTGCAGCATTTGACACCGTGGACCACCCTCTTCTCGTCCACATTCTCCATACTCTTGGTATTCGTAACAAAGCTCTATCCTGGATCTCCTCTTACCTATCCCATCGTACTTTCAGTGTCTCTTCTGCTAACACCGCCTCCTCCTCTAACGATCTCTCTGTGGGGGTACCACAGGGCTCTGTCCTGGGACCTCTTCTCTTTTCCCTGTACACACTTTCTCTAGGTGACCTAATCACATCTCTTGGGTTTAAATATCACCTCTATGCTGACGACACACAAATTTACTTTTCAACCCCTGACCTTACACCTGCTGTACAGACCAAAGTTTCTGAATGTCTCTCTGCTATATCATCCTGGATGGCCCTCCGCCGACTTAAACTTAACATGACAAAAACAGAGCTCCTCATACTTCCTCCAAAACCTGCCCTTATTACCTCCTTCCACATTACTGTTTGAAGTACTATCATTCACCCAGTAGCACAAGCACGCTGCCTAGGGGTCACACTCGACTCCTCTCTCACATTCAAAACATCTCTAAAACCTGTCGCTTTTTCCTCCGCAATATTACAAAGATACACCCTTTCCTCTGTTGCTCAACTGCTAAAACTATGACTCAGGCCCTCATTCTCTCCCGTCTCGATTACTGTAACCTCCTGCTGTCCGGCCTTCCTGTCTTTCACCTGTCTCCCCTACAATCTATCCTAAACGCTGCTGCCAGAATCACTCTACTCTTTCCTAAATCTGTCTCAGCGTCTCCCCTGCTGAAATCCCTCTCCTGGCTTCCTATCAAATCCCGGAATCTTGCACTCAATTCTCCTCCTCACTTTTAAAGCTTTACACTCTTGCCCCTACTTACATCTCAGCCCTAATTTCTCGCTATGCACCATCCGACTCTTGCGTTCTGCTCAAGGATGTCTTCTCTCTACCCCCTTTGTATCTAAAGCCCTCTCCTGCCTTAAACCTTTCTCACTGACTGCCCCACACCTCTGGAATGCCCTTCCCCTCAATACCCGACTAGCACCCTCTCTATCCTCATTTAAGACCTACCTTAAGACACACTTGCTTAAAGAAGCATATGAGTAGCACCGTAGATATTACTAGACACATGACACATAAAGCTTGGCCCCCTGCAGAAGCAATGACCAAAATGCCCTCCTACTGTCTGTGTACGTTCCTCCTACATACCAATTAGATTGTAAGCTCCTTGGAACAGGAACTCCTCTTCCTAAATGTTACGTTTATGTCTGAAGCACTTATTCCCATGACCCGTTATCTGTATTTGTTATTTATGATTGTCACGTGTATTACTATTGTGAAGCACTATGTACATTAATGGCGCTATATAAATAATGACATACAATACAATTGCCTGCATCTTCATTTCCATCACTTTGCAGACCACAGCGCCGATACTGTGTTAGACCAATCACAGCGCGAGGGCTCGGCTGTATTCGCCAACCCGGGCTGGGGCAAGGCGAGTGGGAATTATGAATCAACCAATGAGAACAGCGCTTACTTGCCACTGTTCTCAGTGCTGGTTTTCGACTCCTGATGATATAGGCACCTCACTGTCTGGGGCAGACAATGGCTCTGTTTATCGAACCAATGGCTCCCAGATAGGAGAACCGCCCACCCCCACTCGCCCTTATTCTCAACCCCCTTGTGGAATCAGCGAAACCCAGATCCATTTGGATGCAGGCTGGGTAAGTGTATTACCAATCTAGCACTCCAAGGGAACAAGAAATGCACATTATAGTTTAAATATAGAAAGGAAGGGGGGTGTTATCTAATAGCGCTTATATCTAAACACATTAATTAGTGAAACACAATGTGAAATGACTTTGAATCAAGTCTAAGTGAATACACAGTGAATATGTGAATAAATAAATAAAGTGGATACAAACAAATCGGTTGGAATGCAGCTCAACCCAAGATAGGATTACTTTCTTTAATCCAGGAGAAGTCGTAGTCCAAGGTGATCAGGGAGCGCAAAGACCATGTGTAGAGGGAGAGGGGGTTGGCCCGGTATTAAAGGGGTTGCACCCCATATGGCCACCCCCTGACCTCACCAGGGAGGCAAGGGGTTAACTGGACTGCGGTCCAGGAATGTGGTTTACACCTTGTCATGTCATGAAAATGTATGTTCCCCTGTTCCCATGTTTCATTATAATCCTGTATTTTAAAGATGTTTAAAGTGCATTTCTGTATCTCCAGTTCTGGAGGTCGCAGAGAGTTGATAATTGGCCAATATGTGGAGTCACTGTAGGCATTAAAAACTGGCAAATTTCGACCCACTGAGCCCACCAGAATGGAACTTATTAATATGTGTAGATATTAAAATGTATATGTATGGTATTTTGGATCTGTTCTGAAAATGCAGACGCCATCTGCTATGCTAATAGGTCATGAAGGGCAGCCGGCTGATTGAGCCTAAGCACTGTGATCAAAAGGTAACTGCCCTGATTGTTTACACTAAGTACTAATCAACAGACCAAGTACTAATCAACAAGACTCTGCCACTCTAATTGTTACCTGAGGGCGTAGAATCATCAAACTGGAGTGGTTTGTAAGTGTTATGTCTACACCTACAAACAATGCAGATACTTCATTTGGTAGATTGGTCGTTGCCCCTGATTTAATTATGGGGCTACCCATAGAGTCCCAGTACACATGGGCTAATTAGCTGGTGGGCATGGGTTAATCTGTGTCTCCACGTTAGGGATTGGATACAGATAATTGTTCACCAATAGTCTGTATTCAATGTTAAGAATAGGGTTACACAGGTATATAAACTGTGTCAATCCTACAGTTTTTAGTTGTGCTTCTGATTCCACCTGGAATGTCACCGGATTGCTGGAGAATTGCTAGCTGATACTTCTCCATCCCCAACCCTAAGTAAGTGTTACCTTCTTGTCTGTTAATTGTACTATATTGCTGTGTTCACCTTTTTAAGGAATAAATATATTTTATTATATCTAAGCCTCGTTCAGTTCAACCCAGATATTTGGTGTTCATTATATCTTGTCATAAACTACCGTGACAAGCTCTATAATTAACTGGTGGCAAGCGGTGGGATTGAACTGAACCTATATTATATTATATTATAGTGTTCGGTGGGACCCTGTAATATAGTGGGAACTCGAGAGTAATTGCGAGTTCCTGGGACTAAAGATATTGAACACACAGTAGTGCAACAGTTAACACAAGTTGTAACACCACCTCACTGCTGCAACCGTGAACCATGAGCGAGGCGGAAGGCTCATCCAACATGAGGACCCGAGCACAGCTGAAGGACAAGTGCCGTGAATATGGACTGCCCTATGAGAACCAGGAGGTCGCAGACATGGTTGACGCAATCGGTGACTATGAAGCCCGGCTTGCAGAGCCTCAGGATATGGCTCAGCTTGCCCTTATACAGCCACCCGGAGATCAGGGAAGGAACCCAGTGCCGGGGCGGCGGAATCCCGGGGAGGGAACGAGTGCACCTCCCGGGAGCAGTTTAACAGGAGGGGTACTGGTTGCTGCGGCTACCAGTCCGTTCACCCCTGAAATGTTGGCACTGATTACTGCGTGGGGAGACAGAGGGACACCCGAGGAGCGGCTGCAGTTTATCACTATGGCAGTGAACAGACCCGCTTATTGCCCCCCTGTCCAACCCAACAACGATGAACTCAAACTGGATCAGCACAGTCTCACCAAGTTCGTGGAAGGTACTGATCAGATCGACAGTTTTTTAAAGAACTTTGAGACACAGTGTCGGCGGTACAAAGTGCTTCCCCAGCATAGGGTTGCATGTTTGGACCCCTTACTGTCCGGCATGGCTAAGCAGACGATGATGGCGCTTCCAGATGAGTATGCTGATGACTATGAACACCTGAAAGAACTGTTATTGTTTCAGTACGGTTTTACCCCTGAAGCCTATCGGGGTAAATTCCGGCAGGAAGAGAGGAAGCCCCAGGAGTCCTATGTTACCTACGTGACCCGCATGGCTTTGTACGGGATGCGCTGGGTGGAGGGCTATGAGGCACGGACTTACCAACGCCTGCTGGACCTCATCTTTCAGGAGCAGCTCATGCAGCAGTGCCCGCCGGCGGTGAGGGCTTGGGTGTACGACAAGAAGCCCAAGACTTACCAGGAGGCGGCGAGGCTTGCAGACGACTATGTGGTCAGCCGAGCCCTGATGACCGCCAAAACAGTAGCCAAGGCAGCGGTGGCGGCGGCACCGGCCAGAAAGTCTGCCAATACCCCCCAATGGGCTCAGAGGCCGCCTGCGGGCAGCAGTCCACCGAAGGAGGGGGAGCTCCGGCACGAGCACCGGTGCTACAACTGCAACCGCCCTGGTCACATCAGACCAGATTGCCCGGAACCCCTGCGTTCTGGCGGACCCCATCAGGGGCAACGCACCCCAGCTGCGAAGCCGGTAGCCCGCGTGCGGGTGGCTTCCACCAAAGACTTCGGACCGGTCATGGAACCAACTCCCAGCGAGACGTCCCATGCCACACCTGTCCCGGTTTCATCGGTGAGGAGCGGAGGACATCTAAGCGCGGACCTGCAGCAGACGGACGGCCGGAGCAGACATCTCACCCCGGTCACAGTCGGTGACCGGCAAGCAGTCGGCTTGCTGGATTCAGAAGCTGCAATGACCCTGGTCCGACCTGATATGGTCCGGCCAGAGGAATTACTTCCAGGCCCTGGGATATAGATCACTGTGGCCGACGGAGAGCCACGTTTCCTGCAAGTGGCCAGAATCTTTTTGGATTGGGGGGAGGGCCAGGGTGTGCGGGAGGTGGGGGATTTACCCGGTTTGGATGCCGATGTTCTTCTTGGCAATGATCTGGGACCGATGACCTGCACCTATGACCGAGTGCCCAAGCCCGCTGCAGTGGCAGCGGTTACCCGGAGCCAGACAGCGGCAATGGCGGCGGCGCCAGTCCCCCAGCCTTTGGGACCAACGTTAGCGGAGGGCACAGAGGAGCCTGGGGAGGTAAGCCAGGATCAGTTGCAACCAGAGACTGACTTACTGTTCCCCTTCACCCTTCCCCATTCTCCGGACAATGACATGACTGGGGGGGGGGGCAGAATTAGGAGCCCAGTTTAGGGAGGCAGTGACGACAGACCCTACCCTGGCTGGCGTGAGACTTCGGGCGTCCGAATCTCAGGCAGGGGAAGGCACTGAGCACTGCCTATGGTATAAGGGACTCCTGTATAGAGATGAAGGGAACCCAGGGATAGAGGAGGGATTGACCGGTAAGCGACAGCTAGTAGTGCCCCAGGGGTACCGGCAGCAACTGTTACGGGTAGCTCACTCTATTCCGTTAGTGGGACATCAGGGGGTCAACAGAACGCGAGCCCGGTTATTACAGCGTTACTACTGGCCGGAGGCATCTCGAGATGTAGGCACTTTCTGCCGCTCTTGTGATGCCTGCCAGCGAGTGGGTAAGGCAGGCGACCATGTGAAGGCACCCCTGAAACCCCTACCGATAATAGGGGAACCCTTCCAGAAAGTAGCGATGGATCTTGTAGGACCCCTTATGATTCCTAGCAGGTCAGGGAAGCGCTACATCCTCACGGTGGTGGATTTTGCCACCCGGTACCCTGAGGCGGTAGCGCTTGGCACCATTGATGCCAAGACAGTGGCAGCAGCTTTGCTGAACATTTTTTCTAGGGTAGGTTTCCCTAGTGAGGTCCTAACCGATCAGTAGTCGCAGTTCATGAGTGAACTGTTACATTGTCTCTGGGATGCATGCGGTGTACAGCACCGGCGCACTACCCCTTACCATCCCCAGACAAACGGATTATGTGAGAGGTTTAACGGTACCCTGAAGCAGATGCTTCGGACCTTTATAGAGGCGGAGGGGAAAGACTGGGAGATTCATTTACAGCACTTGCTGTTTGCCTACCGAGAGGTACCGCAGGAATCTACAGGCTTCTCCCCTTTCGAGCTACTATATGGCCACATGGTACACGGACCTCTGGACCTATTCCGTGAGGGATGGGAAGGCTACTGCTACTGATGCTTCAGTGATCCAGTATGTAGTAGATCTCCGAGACCGGTTAGAGATGCTCATGGGGGTGGCCCAGGACCACCTCAGGGCCGCTCAGACCAAGCAAAAGCAATGGTATGACCGGAATGCCCGTAGCAGGGAATGCATCCCAGGACAGCAGGTGCTTGTTCTCAAACCCACTCGGGAGAACAAGTTGATGGCTGCCTGGTCGGGACCGTACCCGGTCATCCGAAAGGTGAATGAGTACAACTACGTTGTACAGGTAGAGCCTGAGAGGCATAAGACATACAGTATCACGTCAATATGCTGAAAGAATACAGAGCACCGAGTATGGGAGCAGTAATGGCCATTTGTAGCCCACTGCTGGAGGATCCGGCGAGCAATGCTCTGCCTGATCTCCTAGGGGAGGCTAGGCAGGGAAACACTGTGGAGCAGGTAGAGATAGGGGCACAGTTGAGTGCTAGGCAGCAGGTAGAAGCCAGGGACATGCTAGATAAGTTTAGGGCCCTCTTCACTGACATGCCAGGGACCACACATCTCACAAAACACCCAGTGCACACAGGGGATCTGCAGCCTCTGCATAAGCACGCCTATAGAGTGTCAGCAGAGATCAAGACCAGTATAGAAAGGGAGATATAGGAGATGCTGACCCTAGGGGTAATTACTCCGTCCCAGAGTCCTTGAGCAAGCCCGGTAGTTCTAGTCCCTAAGGACAAGACCACCCGGTTTTGTGTGGACTACCGCTTGCTCAACGCTGGGACGGTGTCAGATGCCTACCCCATGCCCCGCATGGATGAGTTACTGGATGAACTCGCGGGGGGCAAAGTATCTGACCACTATGGATTTGAGCAAAGGCTATTGGCAAATCCCACTGACCCTGGAAGCTAGGGAGAAGTCAGCATTCATCACTCGAAGTGGCCTCTATGAGTTTTTGGTGATGCCATTTGGGATGAAGAATGCCCCGGCTACCTTCCAACACCTGGTCAATAGGTTACTGGAAGGGATGCAGAGCTATGCCAGGGCTTACTTAGATGACATTGCTGTCTTTAGTCATTCCTGGGACTCCCACTTAGGACATGTAGCTGCGGTGCTGGATAGGATCAGGGAGGCTGGGTTTACCTTGAAACCCACTAAGTGTATGGTAGGGATGGCAGAGGTCCTGTACTTGGGGCACAGGGTGGGTGGAGGGCACCTCAAACCAGAGCCAGCCAAGGTAGAAGCCATAGTTCAGTGGTCTGTTCCAAAAACCAAGAAACAGGTCATGGCATTTTTGGGCACCGCAGGGTACTATAGGAAGTTTGTCCCACAGTACAGCGCCATGGCAAAAAACCTGACTGATTTGACTAAGAAGCAACTGCCTGTGCTTATCACCTGGACTCCTGCCTGTAAGACTGCATTCCAGGCACTGAAAACTGCGCTTGCTGGGGCCCCCATACTGGCTGCCCCGGACTATACCAAAAATTTCCTCATACAGACTGATGCCTCGGACTATGGCATTGGGGCTGTGTTGAGCCAAGTGGGGGACGACGGCAGAGAGCAACCTGTGGTGTACCTCAGCCGAAAACTACTCCCCAGAGAGGTGGCCTATGCCCAACATTGAGAAAGAGTGCTTGGCCATTGTGTGGGCACTCAAAAAACTCCAGCCCTATGTGTATGGAAGGGCTTTCACGATCCTCACAGACCACAACCCCCTGAGTTGGCTGCAGAGGGCATCAGGGGAGAATGCCAAGTTGCTAAGATGGAGCTTGGCCTTACAAGAATTCGAGTTTACTATTCAGCACAAAAAGGGTAGTGAAAACAGCAATGCTGATGGACTTTCACGACAGGACTATCCCTCTGAGACTGAGTTCGTTAAGGGTGCCAGCAGTGCCCCACTCCCCGTTAGGGCCAGTGGGCCACAGGTCCCCCATTAAGAAGGGGAGGTGTAGAGGGAGAGGGGGTTGGCCCGGTATTAAAGGGTACTTCACAGGGAGGCAAGGGGTTAAATGGACTGCGGTCCAGGAATGTGGTTTACACCTTGTCATGTCATGAAAATGTATGTTCCCCTGTTCCCATGTTTCATTATAATCCTGTATTTTAAAGATGTTTTAAAGTGCATTTCTGTATCTCCAGTTCGGATGAGGAGAAACGCGTAGAGTGTTTGCCAGAGACGGAAATCTCAGTCAGATCAAAGAGGGAGGCTCCATAGACGTACAGCTACCAGTCCCGAGACACCGCGAGAGCCCCCTGAATGAGTTACCAGCCCGGAAGTGCAGGAAAGGGAAGACGCGATTGTTTTGTGTATCGAGCGGAGAGACGGCTCAGGGACCTCCATTGTGGGTGCAGACCTCATGATCGTATGATCTAACCGCTATCTTTATATGAAAAACCATGTGAGTGTATTTTTTATCATTCTACTGCATATAAACTTGTTTGGGTGCAGTCTACACTATGCCTGTTCTTCTTTTTTAATCTTATGGAAGCGATGATAACACCATAAGACTCATGCAGAGGCTATTTCCATTTGGGAGTTCATCCCCACCTAAAGATACCTTTACATACACCTTAACACAGGTCACTGTGTGAGTATATAAATCATTGGATGTTTATGGTCTGGATGTTTCAACATTAGCATCAGACATATTGCACTATGTTGGATGTTTTTTATTTTTCATGGTCTTTGCGCTCCCTGATCACCTTGGACTTCGAGTTTAAATACAGCACATTAACATCCAAAAAGCCTTCCCTGTACAATATTATGCTTCAACATATAGGATTTGGGCCAAATGAGTCGCAGGCAGATGGATGTGCAGGGTAATCCTGAATATCCGTCAAACAAACAGGTAGGGGTAATGGCTGGGCTTAAACATTATTAATATGAGCTGCATTGCCTCTGCCCCGTCACAGATGGATCAGCTCAGACGTGGCCTATTCCTCTGCTGTCACACAGCTACCTACCTCTTCCTGGACCTCAGTCATAGCCCCACCCACTGCACTACTATACCCAGTCAGAGCCTGCTCAGTGAACAACAAACTTGTTTCAAGATTGCCAATGTCCCTCAGTGTTGCAAGTTGCCTCTTCAGATCAAGAACCTTATGCTATGTCCATACTGCGCACTATGGCACAAACAAAAGGTCGTAGCTCTATGAGGCAGGCCATAGAGCGTGCGATGAAGCGTGACAGCGCAGCTGATTTTCAAGCAGACAAAAGATTTTGTTTTGGTTGCGCGACGGACAAGTCACATGAGTGGTTCAGCAAATGAGGGCGAACCAGCTTTGTGACATCACAGCCATGCCTCCACCTTCGCATCCCAAAGGCTTGGATCACTCTAGCGACAGGCATGTGAAGTTATGCGCTCTGTCGCGCGCCTACTATATCCACGGCCTTAGGCTGCGTCCATTGTGCCCGCTCGCGTGTGTGCGGTGTTACGGTCGCCTGTAGGTGGAGCGATCCACAGCCTGTAGGATTGCGTGACGGAGGGCATTCCTGTGACATCACGTGAGTGGTTCGCCCTGATTGGTTGAACCATGAGGCAAAAGCATATCTATTTGATTCTTCTCGAACCGCGTGCCCACGCACGCGAGGTCTATAGCCACACTCATTGCCTTATGGCATTTTGATGACCATGGACGCGGCATTAAACTCCAAAGAGACCATCTGCTCACACTTGACACAGTGTTATGTTAGCACAACCTCATTAAATTCAATTATTGTATAAAACTGGCGCATATAGGGAAGGCATATAACATGAATCCAAACAAAAAGAGTGATGAAAGAATCACCCAAAGATCCCTATTTCCTGCACTCAGATAAATCATATATAGTGATATTGACTAAATTGTCCAGTAGATATATTTATCAAGTGGTAGATAGGTACAAACTACTTGTAGTAACTGCTCCCATCACTGTAGGACAGGTACTAATAAAAGTCAGCAAATGGGCCAAAAATAATAAAACTTTATTTCTATTTGGACATCAACGAAAGAACAATGACAGTGAATATATATATAGTGCTCGGGGTAAAACATAATCCCGATTTCCCTTGAGAAAGCACGTACCCACCGTGCAAAACGTACGTCGGGCTGTGACGTCACTACGCTGATGTCCTGGAGGAAGTAGGATGGATCAACTGCTGAGTAACGGGTTGGATGGGGATTGACTCAAACGTATTTTCTTAGTATACTTTTGGCTACGCGTCAGTGTAAAGTAACTGTGGACTCACGAGAGGACATAGGAGTATTCCACTTATGGTTTATTAGCTTATAATTTATCAGTAAGAATTAATTCTGATTTATAGGTTAAGTATAACTATGTATACATGACAGCCTGGGTTAGCACTGACTACTAATAACTACTAATAACTAATGCTGATAATGTGTTAGGCGGTATGTTAAAAATACATGTTTAGCAACATTTGTTACTCTGTATAAACTAAGCACTGACAGGTACACAGATGCGAGTTGAATGCTGCACAATAGTGTATTTGGATGTGCGCTGGATATTCAATACTCAAGACTGACTTGCTTAGACTTTTTTGTGTCCGAATTGGCTAGAATTGGATTTATATGTATTGTATTTAAAACAATCGGCAAGGAGATTAGATGGATTTGTATATCCATATTTCATCACTCATACCGTTTGGTGATTTGGTTTCCCATGGTTATCTTAGATACTGTTGATCTTGCGTCTGCTAATATACATATATAATTGTGATTATTGATAACGATATTAGTATAGATGTACTCAATATATGATTAGCACCCACCCACTTTTTTATTGGGGATATTTTTTACCCCAAGCACTGTGCAGGCATAGCCCGGTTTAAGGACACTCACTTTAAGTACACTCGCGAGTAAGGACATATCGCCCAATAGGCAAACGGCAGCTCACGCATGTGCCTGTCAGCCCGCTGAACAGCAATACTGGCTCCCTACCTCTACCGAAGCTGTGCGCAAGCGGGGAGACTATAGAGCCTGTTACAAATGTGTCATTTACATCAGTTATGCACGTATATAACGATTGCAGTACAGTACATGTATCAATAAGTGGAATAAAGGTAGTGCTTCACTTTAAGTACATTTTCGCTTTACATACATGCTCCGTTCCCATTGCGTACGTTAATGCGGGGTATGTCTGTATATATATTCACTGTCATTGATCTTTCGTCAATGTCCAAATAGAAATCAAGTTTTATTATTTTCAGCCCATTTGCTGACTTTTATTAGTACCTGTCCTACAATGATGGTAGCAGTTACTACAAGTAGTCTGTAACTATCTACCACTTGATAAATATATCTACTGGAAAATGTAGTAATTATCACTATAGTGTATATGATTTAACTGAGTGCAGGAAATAGATATCTTTGGGTGATTCTTTCATCACCCTTTTTGTTTGGATTCAGTGATATGCTCCCTGGAACGATTGCTCCAAGAGCACATACATATAGCAAGATGGGCATTTAGTGGCATTCTCAATCTTGTGCATTATGCTACTTGCAACTATGAAGTAGTAAGTGCCAAACTAACAATTTCGTTTTCTAATTACCTTGTTTCAAACCTGTGTTTTTATCAATAATTAAACCTCCTCGTTATAACTCCACTTATTTCAAATGCACTTGAACAAACTAAAACTGTCACACAGTTTAGCTCAGTGTTTGCAGGTTCCTTTGTCATTTGCAGATGCACAGCTGTTTCTCAGACATGTTAAGTTCTCTGAGTGGTTAAAGGATGTGAGGTTAAGGTGTCTGTGTGATTACAGTGTTTGGCTAAGGTGTGTGTAGGTTAAGGTATCTATGTGGTTGAGAATTTATCTTGCTGGTCGCCACTGGTAGTTATGGGAGTTACTGGTCCTTACAGGTATGTACTTCGTGATTCTCACTATAGTTACAAATCTGTAGGGGTTCTGACCCTAGTGGTAGTTACTTATAGTTAATGGTCTATGTTGGTAGCGATCAGTCTCTACTGCTCAGTACTGATACTCACTAGTCTATGGTGGTCTACATGGAGAGTCAGTGGTGTACTATTGTTTGTATGGCCACTGGCTAACACTAGATATTAATGGTCTATATTTTGGAGTATTTTCGGTACTGAGTAGATTAGTGTGGTCTGTACTGGGCATCATTCTATACTAATTGTCATTGTGTATACTGGTTAGTACTTGTGCATACTGATCTGTACTTTATGTCACTGGTCCTCATTCGCTGCTTCCTTCAATTCTAAATCCGT
Source organism: Ascaphus truei (assembly GCF_040206685.1). Taxonomy (NCBI): domain Eukaryota; kingdom Metazoa; phylum Chordata; class Amphibia; order Anura; family Ascaphidae; genus Ascaphus; species Ascaphus truei. The sequence continues at coordinate 28,301,090 of NC_134491.1, forward strand.
TGGAACAGGTTATGCTCGGTGACGTCACCCGAGTTCTCGGCAAAGAACTGGATGACATCAACCGGTCCCCTACACCCCGGGGGTCTTCCGCAATCCCGAACATGTGATTTACACTGCGCGCCCACATTCACTACTCTCTCCTCCTTTTACACACCTACGGATCTCCGCCCCTCAGCCTCGCGAGACCTTTTTTCGGCCCCCTATTACTACGCGCATGCGTAGCCGGTTGCGCGCGCTGTGTTTCACGTCTCGCGCCGTGTCTCTCCCGCGCGCATGTTTCTTGCGTCACGGTCTCGTACACAATTCTCGTGCACAATTCTCGCGGGAGTCGTTGCCTTTGCCCGGGACCGCCACCGGGGAGAGTGCGCGCGTGCGCACGAGAAGCGGGAACCGAAGGTTTCCCCGCCCACTGGGGGCTGTGAAAATGTCATCCCCCTGCTTCTACCGGCAGGAGCTGAACAAGACGCTGTGGGAGGTGCCCGAGAGGTACCAGAACCTGACGCCCGTGGGCTCAGGGGCCTACGGCTCAGTGTGGTGAGAGCTCCTCCCCCCCCAATCTACAACTGTTACCCATATACTACTTTGGATAATAATTTACGCTCCAAACTACTACTAACGTACCCCTCACCCCCACATACTGCCTGACTTACTTGTGTCTGCTCCTCAGGTCCACTTTATGTTCTCCTTCGGTGTCTTGTTTACACCATGTATAATGAGCTAAAAGGTCAGTAGGAATAAAGTGACCTAATGGCAGTGATTGGGTTACGTTGTTACATACAGCTGATACTTTCTATGCTCAATCCCTGTTACTTCGCAAAAAAACATTTTTTTGAAAAATTATCAATACTGATCTTCCTTAAATGTATCCAGACTTGTAGCAAAAATTGTGATGTAGTTTTTTATTTTAATCGGGACCTCTGAATGTGGGTGGTGGTTGTCAACCTCCACCCCTCCAGGTCCCTGTTAGACCTTGTTAAAGGAGAAGGGGGCTTTGCCGGTGCAAGCTCCTGTTCAGCACATACATGATGTACAGAAGGGAGGAGTTCGGAAATATAAAATACTGTACTTGTTGGTGTATCATTTTTGTAATTAAGGTGTCAATCACCCAGATGGGTCACTGTTTATTCTGGTCCTGAAAGAATAACCCATCAAACATGTCACTGTCATCAGTTTACTTTGCTCCTACATGGGACTGACCTTTTTAGTGCTACTGTTCCTTTAAGGGTTTTGCAATAGCAGGATACGGAAGGTCTGGTGCAAGGACCTGATTTTCAATTTAAGTGTGTTGCTTTAAAGGAAACAGGCATTGCCTTTTTAATGAACAGTCCTCAGATCCCCGGTCACCAGCAGCGTGATTACATAATCCACCTTTGCAAAGGGTGCAGTTTATGATTGAAGGGCCAGGCCCTGGCGTTCTTGGCAAGATGCAATGCTCCCACACCTAGGCTGAAATCTGTTTTTTGATTGGACGCGGCAGTCGCAACCAGAAAACTGATTTTGAAAACGCTTCAACTGTTGCCCGCATTGCAGTAGCAAGCGGCGTGACAGTTGCGGTTGGAATAAACGTTTTGGGGGGATGCACGTGTTTTTTCTGTATAATCACGGCCTTAGACTTTCACTGTTTCGTATTAACCACTGCATTGCCATGGCTGCCAGCAAACCTTTTTCCTGCAGTGTTATGATACAGAAGGGAGGAGCTAAAGGAAACCACATACTTGAAAATGAGAAGTAACTCTCAATGTATTACTTCCTGGTAAAACATTTGATAAATAACTCCCAGACAGTTTTTAAATTTATGGTTAAAAACGGACACTATGTTATGGGGCTGACTTTAACCCATTAAACATGTCACTAGGACACTTTGATTCTACATTGGACTCACCTTAAGGTGTCAGTCCGTCCTAGGACCCAAGTGTGCAAATGCCTTTTTATAATAATATATTTAAAGGATTATATCTGGGTGAATTACACTTACAAAAAAAAAAAAAAATTATTATCAAACGGACATTAACGGGTATTTTTAAATAATGTTAAAGCCAATTTGTTAATACAGAAGGCTGAAATATTGGAGGGGTTTGATTTTTCATTTACTTTTTCTTTTGACACTGCCTTTGTGATTATTTTCTTATGTGTTGAACAGGCCCTCCTCCACGTATCTACATGCTCAGATACGGATCGAGGAAGCGCTTGGTTCACAAAATCGACTTGTGCTTAATTTTATAAAGAAACAGTCAAATCTTTGCTCTTAGCACAGTTACTTTTAAAATTGTCAAATCTACAAGGTGTTTCTAGATTAGCTATGGTATATTGTTCATGTTTACTAAACAATCTGCCATAAGGATACATTTTGGTTTTGGAAGACCTCTTACAGCCTATTCAAGTTAATGGCAGGTGCCGTGTGGCAGAAGACAACTTAGTAAATGTGGGCTAAACTCTTTTAGGGAAGTGCAGCTCACAAAGGAGAGAGTATTTGTTGGTTTCAGCTAGTTGAGAATAAACTCCCAAGCTAAAAATAACACCTTTTTAACACGAGCAAATGTTCTGTGCAGAGAGTTTTGGTCAGTCCTGGGGTGGCTCGTTTATATAAGGCGCATGCATCTGTTGGAGAAATCTGCCCTCTGTGACTGGGTGCTGTCACTCCCAGGATCCAGGAAAATATTTTCTTCCTTTATAAAATTGAATACATTTTTCAAATGTTTGATTCCATATAATTCAAATCTTATCTGGTACTTTCTCTTCTGTATATGGCAGTGACTGACAAACCCTGCCATTCTTTACTCTCTATCGATGTTACACTGTCACCAGCAGCCCTCCCTCCCCCTGTATTTTCCTCCTTTCCCCTATTTTACCACGGTCACTGTTTGGCTTTTGATGCCCCTGTCTTTGATACTCTCTCTATACTCGTCACTGATTATCTTATACTCTCTTTATGCCCATCATACTGTATTAGCATGAGAGACTGCATTCCATTGTTGTCAAAGGATGTCATTAAAAAAAAAAAAAAAAAAAAAAAAAAGGTTTTCAATATTGACAAGGTATACAGGCATACCCCGGTTTAAGGACACTCGCTTTAAGTACACTCGCGAGTAAGGACATATCGCCCAATAGGAAAATGGCAGCTCGCGCATGCGCCTGTCAGCACGTTCTGAACAGTAATACCGACTCCCTACCTGTACCGAAGCTGTGCACAAGCGGGGAGACTAAAGAGCCTGTTGCAAATGCTTTATTTACATCAGTTATGCATGAATATGACGATTGCAGTACAGTACATGCATTGATAAGTGGAAAAAAGGTAGTGCTTCACTTTAACTACATATTCACTATTCGTAGCCTTTTCCTTCCGAAAGTTTGAGGTATCGAGTACCTTGCATATTTTTTGAGATAGTAAGGTCTAGGAAATGTATACTTCCTTTGCTTGGTTCGTATTTCAGTCTGAGGTTATGGTCATTTATGATTTAAGATATTGATGAATTCTTTCATGAGGTCAGTGGTTCCCCCTCCATAAAATCAAAACATAGTCAATATATGTGACCCAGAGTTCCACATGGCCTGTATATTTCTCATTGTTCTCACTGAGGACTATGGTTTCCTCCCACCAGCCCAGATATAAATTGGCATAGGTGGGAGTGCACGTAGTCCCCAATGCAGTACCCTGTATTTGGTGATACAGGTATGTTTTTGAAGAGAAAATTGTTTTTCATCAAAATAAAATCCAATCGATCAAGGACAAAGCAGTTATGTTTTAGTGTATGTCCCTAGACCGTAAAAAGTATGACATCTCGTGGAATATTAGTATATTGGTTTCCCTGATGAAGTGGCGTAGAGCCACGAAACGCGTTTGATTTGGCTTTTTTTCCCCACTGTCCGTTCTGCCAAGCTTTAGACGCTATTATATTGAGCGTCTGACTCTAAGATCCACTCTTGCCATCTGCGGGGCCAGCCAACGTCATTGGTGAGTGTCCCCATCCTCCGTTTTGTGGATAGTGTGGATCGAGCATCTGCGCTGAAAGTTGTTACGGCTGTTGCTGGTTCCCCTGTGAGATTTCGGGCTTACTATGTGACCGGAGCTGTTGATGCCATTAAATGCCCTGGTCAGCGGTTTGGTGCGCAGTCGGAGTGGCAGCTGAGCTGGAGAGAGAGCGCGCCTAATAAGTATTCAGCAGACAACAGTTTCCAGCAATACAGTGGATATCCTACACTATAAGCTTGTTTTATCATTTATTCTGTACATGCGTTTTTAAGCATTTCATGCTAAATCTGTAATACAGTAATAGTTGTGCGTGCCTTTTTTCTTTCCTCATTACTAGTATACAGGCCCACTAGAAAAGTCTGATTATCAACCACTATATTCTCTAGTTTCAATTAGATATCTTTTTGTATCACGACGATAAGATGGTAAAGCGGTGATGAAATGTTGTAAGATCTTATCCACATATATACTAGCCTCCTCTGAGGTTTCTTATTCTGGACATGATAGGTCTGCCAGGTGGAGGCGTTTTGTTTGAGTCTTGGGCAGATGATAAATGTGGCCAGTATACTGCAGTTTCACCTCACTATAGACTTTGGTTTATTCTCACGTTGATTACATCTGTGGGGTTGTCCGCTATCTCCTTGCCATGTTTTTATACTCTATTTTACTGTCTTCTGCTTTATATGCATACCATATGGTATTTCTATTGATTTTTAAATAAATATTTTAATATACTTAATATATAGAACCTATTTGGTGTATGGGAACCGTCAATAAAGCGGGAGGTACTATTTCATCCTCTGACTCAGTTTTTAGTACGATTTCTGTGGCTATTTACAACAATAGATATTTGAACTCTTATGTTCTGAAGTTCAGGTTTCAGTGCAACATAATTGTGGGGGATTTGTGTGGATGCCATCTCAAGGATTCCCTTTTTTTTTTTTTGTATATGAAAGATAACCTTTTATAATGAATACTTTGGGCTCTGATTGAACTGTTGCACGCTTGATGGTTATTTACATTTATGGACGCATTTTGATACAACAGATTATTGTGTGTTAAGTGCATAGTTTTTCTTTAATAAACAGGGACCGAAGACTTTGGCAAATATAGTCATCTTTGGTAGTGGCGGGTCAAAGATGTATCTATATCTATATCTATCAAAGTAAATGTAAATATAAACTTAACTTGAATTAGGAGAAAGGTGCGGCCGTGAGTTGACTGTGGGTATTAACCCTGGTTGCATATTTCATGTGCTCACAAGTGTGTTGTTCGTGACGATTATCAATTCTATGTAACCCATTAGGGTGGGTTGAGGGGAGATTCATTTTCTCCACACCCCACTTCCCCCCCCCCCTTTTCTCCACCTTCCCTCTCCCTTTTCTCCACCTTCCCTCCCCCTTCTTTTCTCCACCTTCCCTTCCCCCCTCCTTTTCGCCACCTTCCCTCCCCCCTCCTTTTCGCCACCTTCCCTCCCTCCCTCCTTTTCGCCACCTTCCCTCCCCCCTCCTTTTCGCCACCTTCCCTCCCCCCTCCTTTTCGCCACCTTCCCTCCCCCCCTCCTTTTCGCCACCTTCCCTCCCCCCCTCCTTTTCGCCACCTTCCCTCCCCCCTCCTTTTCGCCACCTTCCCTCCCCCCCTCCTTTTCGCCACCTTCCCCCCCTCCTTTTCGCCACCTTCCCCCCCTCCTTTTCGCCACCTTCCCCCCCCTCCTTTTCGCCACCTTCCCTCCCCCCTCCTTTTCGCCACCTTCCCTCCCCCCCCTCCTTTTCGCCACCTTCCCTCCCCCCCTCCTTTTCGCCACCTTCCCTCCCCCCCTCCTTTTCACCACCTTCCCTCCCCCCCTCCTTTTCCCCACCTTCCCTCCCCCCCTCCTTTTCGCCACCTTCCCTTCCCCCCTCCTTTTCGCCACCTTCCCTTCCCCCCTCCTTTTCGCCACCTTCCCTCCCCCCCCTCCTTTTCGCCACCTTCCCTCCCCCTCCCTCCTTTTCGCCACCTTCCCTCCCCCTCCTTCCTTTTCGCCACCTTCCCTCCCCCTCCTTCCTTTTCGCCACCTTCCCTCCCCCTCTCCTTTTCGCCACCTTCCCTCCCCCTCCTTCCTTTTCGCCACCTTCCCTCCCCCCTCCTTTTCGCCACCTTCCCTCCCCCCTCCTTTTCGCCACCCTCCCTCCCCCCTCCTTTTCGCCACCTTCCCTTCCCCCCTCCTTTTCGCCACCTTCCCTCCCCCGCTCCTTTTTGCCACCTTCCCTTCCCCCGCTCCTTTTTGCCACCTTCCCTTCCCCCCCTCCTTTTTGCCACCTTCCCTTCCCCCCCTCCTTTTTGCCACCTTCCCTCCCCCCCCTTTTGCCACCTTCCCTCCCCCCCTCCTTTTTGCCACCTTCCCTCCCCCCCTCCTTTTTGCCACCTTCCCTCCCCCCCCCTCTTTTTTGCCACCTTCCCTCCCCCCCCTCTTTTTTGCCACCTTCCCTCCCCCCCCTCTTTTTTGCCACCTTCCCTCCCCCCCCTCTTTTTTGCCACCTTCCCTCCCCCCCCCTCCTTTTTGCCACCTTCCCTCCCCCCCCCTCCTTTTCGCCACCTTCCCTCCCCCCTCGGTGCCACCCTCCTTTTCTCGCCTGCCTTTACTCAATCACTGACACTCTCCCCCTCCTGTCCCACAGCTCATCCTTTGACGCTAAGACGGGGCTACGTGTGGCAGTGAAGAAGCTCTCCCGACCCTTTCAGTCCATTATCCATGCCAAGCGCACATACCGTGAGATGCGCCTGCTCAAGCACATGAAGCATGAGAACGTGAGTAAGTCATTTAGCAGGGCAGGGGGCACATTCTTAGAGAGAGTGCATCACTGCACAGTGAACTGTGCCATGCATGCATAACGAGATTGGTATATAATTTGACTTTGGGAGTCATTGTGCGGCTCTTTGAGGAAGGGTATACAGATGTATCCAGACTTGCTGTCCCTGGAACCGCAGCAAAAAAGCGAAGTGCTGCAGCTCTAGGGAAGATGACTACCTGTGAGGGGTCCATACTTCTGTATTGAACCTTCCCGCGGCTTGCCTCAGCAGCTGGGACTGTATGTCTAGCAGCTTCTGAATACTGTATCTGGCGTAGACATTGTAGTGTATACAGAGGCTGAGTGAGTTATTGCATGGAAGATGAGTTGGAGACCCAGCATTCAGAGAAGTATGTGGGGATACTGCCTTATATTCTTTTTTTTTTTTTGCTGAAGATAGCATCTTATGCCAATGTCCAATGCTTAGAAAGTCCTGATTGTATTTGTCATGGTAGATTAAATGAACATTGATAGCGTATCAATGTCATTATCTTCTGTAAACAAATGTAACCAGACCTAAAGATAATATTTAATTGTTTTTGTTTCTTCGGATATTAAGGATGTTCTTTTCATCTGGGTCTGGTGGAGGGAGCTGTGTCTCTAGCTCCTCCTTTCCCTGTTAGAGCTGTTAAAGATGAGGACTAAGTGGGGGGATGACCTGCACACCCCTGTTCAGCATATAGTGATCTCGTACAGAAGGGAGCAGACAAAGGAAATTACCCACCACCCCCCCCCCCCCAATTTTTGGCTTCCCGTGTTTTTAAATAATGATTTAAAAATAATTCTCAGTGTCTGATTTTTGTACAGAAAAATCCACTTCCAGATTTAACCCTTGTTCATGTCACTGCCATTAAGTCACGTTTGTCCTAACTAGGACTGCACCTTTTAACTGCAGTTTTAGAACTGTAGTTGCATTTGAATTAAATATCTATCTTCCTCTGTATACTTCTTGCAGGTCATCGGACTTTTGGATGTTTTCACGCCGGCAAAATCATTTGAGGAATTCAATGATGTGTAAGTTTGACAAGTGATGTTTTTGTAGGGATAAGGTTGTTGAAACTTTATGCTAAGAACATTTTATTTTATAGCTAAAGCACAATAAATCATCTTCAAAATTTAAGAGCTTTCCCAACAGCACCTTTCTCCTTTGTGTACGCACTGAACTTTACCATTCATGGCGGTCACGCTAGAGTAGCTCGGACCTTCCAGACTAAGTAGGACAAAAAAAATAACCTTCTGTAGGGCCATAAAAGGATCCTCCTTGACCTACAGCAGAGTAGGTTTGTTGTTGTTTTTTTTGGGGGGGTACTCACCAGGTACTCGCTTGTTGTAGATCAGCCGAGGGGTAGTTCTAGGCCTCCCCCTGATGCTGCATCATTTATAGGTACTCGGGTGCCCCCTACGACCGGGGCTGACAGCATAAGCATTACACAAGCACAGCGTTATAAGGGTAGGACCAGACACAGTCTAGTAGTTGGTGTGTTGGAACCGCCCGTCGGTTGTAAGTGCTCTAGATCAGAAGTTTCGGCTGGCGACTGGAAACTAGAAGTGAGAACTGGAGAGAGAGCCCACAGCTGGAAGGTACTTAGGCCATCTGATGCAGAGTTTGGGGGGTGGCTGTCTCCTTATGTTGGAGGCTGTGGACTCAACAATGGAGAGTAATATAGCCATGGGTCACTGCCTAAGCTTTTTAGGTGAGTACTAGCATGGTAGTCAGTAAAAAGAGTGTGTATTCATAGGAGACTAATTTTTGTGTGTGTTATAATCGTACCTCCAGAGGACTGCCTGAGGAAGGAACTTCGAAGTTTGTGATGGAAGCCATACATAACGAGGGTACCAAAAAAGGGAAAAGTTCTGCAGCCTGTAATAAAATGGCGTTTGAAGGAAATAAATATGAGTGTTTTTAAAGGTTGCGGTAGTGCAAGCCACGGACCAAATTGAGATTTTTCTTTTATGGTTGGAGTACTGGTGAGAAGCGTGGCTAGAGTGCTCAAGTACCAGGCTAGCAATGATATTATTAGTCCAGAACCATAGGTATAGGTGCATCAATAATTGGTATAAAAAGTGAGTATATCCATAAAGCAATCAACATGAACAATAGTCCCTGAAAACTGGGGCTAAGTGGAGTGACCACCCACTCAATTTCATTGGGAATGTCCGTATAGCATAAAGGTATGGTTGTTATTACTCACAGTCACCTCCTTGGTCTGGGTAAACTTGCTGCTGCTGACGGAATCCAGATATAAGCAAAAAAAGTAGAGCGCTGCCCAACAGGAGCAAGGAGAGTATCCAGTAGTACACAAAATTCTTTATTGGAGTGTGCACAGTATAGAGGATACCTCCTACGCGTTTCGAACAACGAGTTATTTGTTTCCCTTGCGGGTTTACGTTTTTTCTGCTTATGCCTATAGAACATGCACATACCTTACCTCGCTAGTTGAGTGCCTACTGTTTATATATATATATATATATATATATATATATATATATATATATATATATATATATATATATATATATATATATATATTGTGACGTCCCGGCGTCGGATCTTTTGTCCAGATCAAAGGCAGGAAACACTGTACTTTCTAAGCAGGGGTTTATTTACAGGGTTCACTCATAACACAAAACAGAAACAAAAGACCTAACTCCTTCCAGGAGTACTGACTAATACTGCTTAGTCCCTAACTAATCGTGGGAGAACAAAACTCTTTCCCCACTTTACCCAGTGTTCCTGCAGCAGGTCCCCTTTCAGTCTCTCACAGGGCTGTCTGTGTGTGCCATCCCAGATCAGTATAGCAGCAGCGTCTCTCACCCTCTCTGTATAACTCTCAGCAGTGTGTGTTTCGCAGTATGGGGGGGTTAATCTCTGTATCACTTCCTGACTATACAGGCTAGGCTAATTAGCTCATTAACTCACAGCTGAACAGACCTTTCCAGAATGAGAGCTGTAAAGTCCCACAACTGCCCCATTCTAGCCCTTAGAGGGCAGTGAAGGCATCACAATATACACACCCACACACATACATAGGGCAGGCCAGGCGCTACTACCAGGTGCGCAGGCTAGTCGGAGAGGTCTGGTGCTTTCCTCACTGTCAGAGCGTTTCGGAGCCTTCGTCACGGGAAGCACAACGCTCTGACTATCTCCTAATTAGTTTATATTTTGAGTGTTAGACCCACAGAGTGTGGTCTGAGAGGGCTATGTTCATTCTTTTTTAAGAGCATTTGGCTATCATGTGTTATAGCTGTTCACCAGGACAGACCTATAGGCTCAGCTATTTCTGAGCCTGGTGGTCTTGTATCACTGTGTATAGTGACTGTATTCACAGTACTCCATTTTCAAGCAAAGCCATTGATACACAGAGCTCATTACCCTCTTAATAAACCAACACTCCTCTACTTAGGAATAGTTGTCGACGAACTAGAATTGTATTTAATAGCTATTACTACGGTTAGTATAATCATATAACCGTGGACATAAATAGTAATCAATAGCTATTTCATTATATACACTGACGTCTTTGACAATAAGCACACAGACACCTCCCTCATTTTTAATTTGTTTTAATCATTTGGTTCATTGTATATTTTGCTGCAATAAATATATTTTAATTAATTCATTAATAAATAGTACTTTTAATTTAAGTGTAGGGTGCTCTCTAGTGCGACACTATAGGGAGCTTTCTTTCTTCTCTTTGTTCATCACAGTATATATTCCCAGTCAGCACCACCCTAATATTATTTATTGCAGTTCCAGTCATCACACAGGTTATCCATCTACCCTCCTCTGTGATGTTGTGCGAGATACACATTTGACCTCGTTGAGGGGTAATTTTTCTTGCACATACGCACTTGTATGTCCAGTACACACATACACGCACTTGTATGTCCAGTACACACATACACGCACTTGTATGTCCAGTACACACATACACGCACTTGTATGTCCAGTGATAAAAAGTAATTAATAGGAGGATTTCTTCAGTATCAGTATATCTGAGGAAACGCGTAGGGTCACATGTGCTGTTGAGGTTGAGATGTTTTTATGTGCGGTTCACCTACATTGAAGTACCAGGGATAACCGCTGTATCATTGAATTTGCTCCCTGCACGGAACTAAAGACATCAGAAGTTTGTTCCTGGAGGAAGAATCTGCAGCTGCTGTCACTTCAAGTTTCTGCTGGATGGAGGCTCGTGACTGACAGTCAGACGCTCGGAGGAGTGGAGCGGAGTTCTAGCGATCGGATTGGGGCATGAGCATTTATCTCATAAAACGCTCTCTACCATTTCTGTTTGTGAGTTGTAATTTGTGAGCTTTGGAATTGATTAAATTAATAAATAATGCACTAGGATTGGGCGCTTTTTTTTTTGTTCCCCCTTTTTCTTTGTTTTCTCTATCTATATCTATGACCTAGATCAAAAACTGGAAAAAAAAAGAAGAAATAGGAATTTTTGATCTGGAGACTCTTAACGCAGGTGGACTAAATGACAATGCTATTTTCAATGTTTTTTGTTGGATGCGAGAATATAAACTAGATTTAGTAAAAACCCTTTTGGGGTTTTTTTTTTTTTTTTTGTGTTCTCTCTACAGGCCAAACGCCTTGACCGATTCTGATGACATTTCGAGGGTATCTTTCTGACATTCTAACTTTGATCTGCCAAAAGTTTCAACCAAATCACGGAGCCCCCATCTTGAGTACATTTTTCTGTTTGGAAGGGATTCAAAAAATTTAACGCCCGCATTCTTGACGCAAAACATTAAATGTATTATTTTGCAACTTGAACTACATTTTCAGACCATTTGCTTGAACTGTTTGAGAGAAGTTAAATATTTAAAATGAAAATAAATTGGTAACCACGGTAATAAACACTGTACAACAACCACCTGTATATTTGCTTTGACATCTAGGTGTCTGTGATAATAAAATGGCGGATGATAAATTGTATTTAACTAATTGTGTTTCGGTGACGGAGAATGTTTTTTTTTTATTTGTCCAAATTCAGAATGTTGAAAATATTGATTTATTTAGTTTTGTTTGCTAAAAGCTGCCTATTGGGTTTTGTGTTCGTACCCGACTTGTGATGTTTGAAATAAAACAGAACCCTGACGATGCACAAACAAAGCAATGTTTACTCATCCCACAAAAAGTATAGCGTTTTCCTTCTAAATATATGGTACATTATGTAAATTTGTGATTTTATTGGTTTTGTTTCACCAAGAGCATTTCTGGTTTTCCCCCTTTTAAGATGATTTAGTCATGTGAACAACCCAGAAGAAGCCTGCTGGTTGAGAAGGCGAAACGTGGGTTGCTAAACTATGATGTTGCTGAAGCAGCGTGTTGGATAACAAATGCAGCGACTTTCGTAGAGGAGCTAACAAGTTTTGGTTTCTGAACAGGGCTTGTGATTAAAATAAACTGAGGAAGGATGATGTTTCCATGACATTTTTAATGAATCTCACGTGGCGGGATGTGCCCTCCCAGCAGACACGCAAAGTCTGGCGAGCAAAAACTTATTCTCAGAAGTGATACTATCTCTAAACTCTGTCAGTAACTATGTATGAATTCTGTTGAAGTGAACAGGGAAAATAATGTATGTTAATTCCTATTCCCATATATGATTACAAAACATCAGATATCTCCCTTCTATAAAGTTCTCAACTCGCCACACTAGTCCAATGTTTTGCTTAGTCGACATTTTTGGAAGAATTGTGTTGACTGATATTTTCGCTTGACATTTCAGCAATAGATGCAACATTTGCATATTAATATCACTTGATATTTGTATTGTACTATGTGTACTAGTGGGTATTTTATAGTGTACCTTATTAGTGGAATGTTATGAGTTACTGTTTTATTAAATTTGATGTTTTGAGGTATGAAATTGAAGACTGCTTATGAATTTTTCAATCAATTTATAGTATTAGCAATTGTTTGAATTATTTTTTGGGGGACTCCTTTCTTTTTCAATCTGTCTTCTCTTCTGTGTTTTCTGTGTTTGTTCTCTTTTATCCTAGGAGTTTTTGAGCACCACCAAGTTCATTGAGGACAAAAGTAATAAATTAATTATTTGCGTGGTTATGTACCCTTAAATTACTTTATTGGTTAGAAGCGGTAGCAAAGATATTTGTTCAGAAGAGGGGAAATATATTACATTTTTGTGGTAAAGGAAGCATCTGGAGAATTCTAAGCCGTCTAAGAAGAGACAATATATTCCTACACCTAACAAAGTTGAAGATGGAATCCCTAAGGTCCGTTATACAAGCGGTGCCACAGGACGACTTGTTGAGCTTAATAGGCAGATGCATATTTACATATTACAGGAACATTAGCAGTTTCTCAGGTTCACAGTGGGAAGAGAGAACTTCCAATATACAGCACTACTGTTCAGGTTCAGGCTAGCAAAATCACCCAGGACATTTTGCCAAATTCCTACTCATGTTAATAGCTGAAACAGGGCTCACAGGTCTACTCGTATCTAGACGATTTACTGGCCAATGACGACGCCACTACAATCTCATATGGTGACAGCATTTGAATTGCTAGAGAACCATGGCTGATAAATCGATAAGTCATCTGACCCCTGTGCAGTCATTGAGGTTTCTTGGGGGTCAGTTTCGGAGTAGTGGTTTCATTGCCACAGGACAAAGCACAAGATATGAGGCTAAGAAAATTCCGAAGACCATACAAGGCATCGGCAAAGGATTTGTATGACTCTTTTAGGGAAAATTATGTTTACCATGGAGGTGATAAAATGGGTAAGATTTCATGAGACATTGCAAACAAATTTCTGAAACCAATGGACTGGGTCTCTGGAGACTTAAATCAAGATATAACTCTTTCGAAGCTCCAAAACAGAATTGTTATCGTGAAAAAGCAGATTATCACTGTGTGACACCAGCCATATAATTATTACAACTGATGCCAGTATGTCAGGATAGGGGAGCCCATCTAAACAAATTGGCTGTGCAGGGAAATTGGCCAGCATTCTACAGAAGACTTCACACCACTTGCAGTTGCATGTAGTAGAAACATCATACGGTCGTTCAGCAGTCCAGTATATACAAGGAGGAACAAAAAACAGGAAATGAATGAAGGTAACAGCCGCAATGAGCTGGATTCAGGTTTACCTGGACAAATTGTATGCAGTATGCAGTATCTCCCACGTCGATTACAGATTATTCAAGATGGCAACATTTACATCCAGGAAAATGGTCGCTGGCCAAAAATATTTTAGTAGATACAGGATTGTTGGGGTGAACAGATGTGGATCTAATAGTATACATTTAGAAAATTACATCTGTTCTGCTCAAGGATGGAGCATCCACAAGCGTTTCATACGGATGCTCTAAGTATTTAGATGGGAATTTCAGCTTGCATACATATTCCCACCAATTCCTCTTATCCTGAAAGTATTTGGAAAATAGAGGTAGAGAAAGCAGAGGTAATAGCACTAAAGACCTGGCAGTTGTTAGAAAGGAAAGGTCCTTAAAAAAAAACCACCGGTACTAATGGCAGCCAGGAAAGGGTCAACGTCTAGAGTCTACCACCATATCTGGTTAAAATGTCTAAAGTGGGGCATGGTTAATTGCCTAAATTGGGATAATACCTCTTCGTCAGCAGAGTTCCTACAAATAGCATATGGAAAGGAGCTATTGGGCTTATTCTAGTACAGTACAGGCAGTCCTCTTTTTACAACGAATGGCTTATCCAACACTTTGCAATGCATACCTATGTTAGTTTTTACAACGCCAAAACGGCTTACAACGCTTTGCAAAGTTGTTTATGTGTATATAATATATATATTATACTATATAATATATTTTATTATATTTTATGTTATATTATATGTATATACACTATATATAATTTGTGTGTGCTGCGTATCGTATTGCCTGCATAAAATATTTGGTGTATATTAGTGTTAAAAATGCCTTCAGGAACGGAACCTTTCTTTTAAACAGTATTCCTATGGGAAAACGTGTTTCGCTTTAAGACGTTTCGCTATCCAACGCCATTTTGAGTAACGCATTGTGTCGGATAACCGAGGACTGCCTGTAACTCTCAAGATGTAATTGCCAAAGCACATGGTTTGGCATGTACAGAAGTAGCAGAATGAAATGTGAGAAAAAAACTCTTTTGCAACCCGCTTCTTCTAAACCGCTTCTTAAAAATGTGGCAAACCGTGGTTTAACAGCCATAACGCATGGATTGTACTTGCTTTAGAAGCAAACTTACTTACTGTTTTGCTCTCTCGGCCAAACCCATATTTCCTGATCACCCTGGCAGTGGGCACCTTTGGGTTAATCCCTTCTCACTCTAGGTAGGACAGGAAATAGACTTTTACAGGTAGGCCATATAAAGCCCCTCCCTCTACCTGCACCTTAGTCTTTTTCCTGTCCTCACAGCTAGGAGTAGGATTTTTTTATTTTCTAAAGGGACTCACCTACTGCACCTTGTGCAGATATCCAGGGACCTCAGCCTCTCTGCCCTGAAGCTCCGGACGACGCACCCATGCGGTCGCAAGACGGAGACCCCTAAGAGTCGGGGGAGCCCCAGGAACCCAGTACATTCGTGGGGTGGGGAGCAGCTGCAGCCGTGGGCTGTGGAGGCTTACATGCAAAGGAAGCCCCATTACCAGACAAAGGGAAGGGGAGCATAGCAGCTGCAGCTGAGAGCCGCGTGAAGGCTCAGACTCGCCGCACTAGTGTCTGGTACGCTGCGGTAAAGAAACCCCCAAGAGCCCGGTACAGCGGGGGGGAAGCAGCCACAGCTGCGAGCCATAAAAAGGCTCAGATTGACCGCGCTAGCGTCTGGAACGCTGCGGTAGAGGGAACAGTGCACGGGAGCGCGCGCGTCACGTTCCGGCCGGCGGATGCGTGCACAGACACGCAAGCCGTGCACGAGCACTGGAAGTGACGGACACACTGTGTGTGTGTGTGTGTGTGTGTGTGTGTGTGTGAAAGAAAGCTGCAGCATGGAACGCTCAGCAGTGAGAAGCCAAGTGCTGGATATGGAGACTTCTAAAAAGTTCAGTTCCCAAGACTAGGTGAGTCCTTAGTTTTAGTACTACATGGGAAAGAGAGAGGATCTATTTACTTTAGGGTGTATATTTAGTATTTATTTTGTTTTGTTAATATAGCTAAGGGGAATCCTGCAGCATAAGAAAGAAGCTGTGTGAAGATTGTCTTAAGGCAGCAGCTGGGGATTCTAATGAGCAGATGAGCACCTCCCTTGTACTAATTAAGGAGGCAGTTAAGCAGAGTGTGGATGCTGCTGTTCAACAGACAGTTAACCCTACGCAGGAAAGGTCAAGATCCTAAACCAGTTTGGATAAGGGAAAAGGCTTTTCATCTGACGAATCAGACATAGAATGCTGTCAGGTGTCAGAAGGTGAATTGGATTCATCAGATCAAGATATTTAGGAGGATGAATCTGAATTTGATGTAGAAATGGTGGACCCGCTCATCAAAGCCATGAGACAGGCTTTAGCATTTAAACTTTCTTGATGAAGTGCAAAGGGTTGCAACCCTCTAGGGTTTTCCATTAAAGAGTTTATGTTTGCCAGACCTGCTCTCCTTCATTTCTCTGCTGTGCGCTCTGCACACACTGCATTTAGAGTGGAAGATACTGAAGAATTGACCCACAGGAAAGATAAACTGTTTTGGGTCAAGACAAAAAAAAAAAAAAAAAGTTGAGTTTTTCCTATACATCAGGTGATCAAGGACCTTATTCAATCCGAATTGGTGCGGCCAGACGCCAAAGTATTACATCTAGAAGATTTGGGAAAATGTATCCGTTTCCAAAGAAGAGGTCAAATTTTGGGATGTCAGCCCAAAGGTGGATACTGCTATATCCAGAATAGTAAAAAAAGACCACAATCCCAATAGAAGAGGCTGCATCATTAAAGGACACTATGGATAGGAAGATGGATTACGTATTGAAAAAAGCATACGTTACAGCAGGAACATCCTACAAACCAGCCATAGCAACAACGTCAGCAGCAAGGGCTATGCGAGTGTGGATTGCCAACATAGAAGAGGCAATAGACAAGGGTATAAAAAGAAGTGTTATTCTTAAGACACTGTCCGAAGTAAAGTGGGCAACAGACTACATAGCAGATGCCTCGTTGGATGCGGTAAAATTAGCAGCTAAATCTATGGCGCTAGCGGTATCAGCAAGAAGGGCTTTATGGCTCAGACAGTGGATGGCTGACACAGCATCAAAGAACAGCTTATGTGGATTACCATTTGAAGGTGAGTTCCTCTTTGGCAACAAACTGGATGCCATAATAACAAAAGCATCAGGAGGTAAGAGCACTTTTTTACCTCAGGAAGGCATATAGACCTGGCAGGTCGTTTCCAAGACAAACAACATGGAGGGGCGGCCAGAACCGGCTTTTTTGTGGCGCCAGAGGAAGAGGATCATTTGCAAAGAACAAGTTCACATGAAGGTCAAAGGGCCCAGCATTTGCCAGTAGGAGTGCGACTGAAGCAGTTTTCTGCAACATGGGCCCAAACAATACAGGACAATTGGGTATTAGAAACCATTCGTCAGGGGTGCAGTATAGAATTCAAAGAGATGCCAAGAAGAAATATGGGCCTAATAACATGGATACAGTCCAAGGAAAAAAGAAGGCAAATGAATTTGGCTTTAAAGAATTTATTTCAAGCGGAAGTAATAAAGAAGGTACCTCAGGAAGACAGAGGAAGTGGAATTTATTCCAGAATATTTCTAGTAAAGAAACCTACAGGGGATTACAGAGCAATCCTAGACCTAAGAAAGGTAAATTCATTCTTGAAAATAAGAAAATTCAAGATGGTATCACTGATTATTCAAGAAGTACAACCAGGAGACTGGATGGTGGCGATAGACTTAAAAGACGCTTATCTACATGTGCCCATAGCAAAGGGACACCAAAGATTTCTAAGGTTTGCAGTAAATCAAGATCATTATCAGTTCACAGCACTGCCATTTGGTCTGGCGACTTCCCCAAGGACGTTTACAAAGGTTCTAGCCCCTCTAGTGGCAGAAACGAGAGAAAGAGGGGTAGAAATATACCCATACCTGGACGACATCCTGGTTAAAAACAAAAAGTCTGAAGAAACTACAACAAGATCAGAAGATGGTCATAACCTTCCTGGAACAGCACGGTTGGTTAATAAACAGAGACAAGAGTCATCTCATGCCCACTCAACTGTTAAGATTTCTGGCGGTAGAATTCGATACGGTAAAAGGAGAAGTGAGACTGCCAGACGCAAAGAGGCAAGACATAGCCATGCAAACAAAGAAGCTCAGGAAAGCTGCCAGAACTTCAGCAGAAGAATGCATGAGGCTTCTAGTAAAATTTGCTTCAACAGTAAGCGTCACAAAATGGGCAGCAGTACATATGAGACCATTACAAAACAATTTTGCAATAATGGAACGGGAATCACAAAAACACAAGACAAAGAATCTTGTTAAACCCACACACAAAACAGGAATTAAAGTGGTGGGAAGATACCCAAAACCTGGGAAAAGGACAAACACTACACCCAGTACAGTGGGTAAGAATTACAACAGATGCGAGCAACGCAGGTTGGGGTGCCCAAATGGGAGAAACATTGGTGCAAGGAACCTGGACAAACCAGGAAAAGCATCTTCCATCAAATCTGCTGGAACTAAAAGCAGTACAAAGGGCCCTAGAAGTTTGCCAAGACCAAATAAATGGTGGCTATATAAAGATAGAATCAGACAACAGGTCAGTTGTCAAGTATATAGCCAAACAAGGAGGAACCAGGAGCAGAAAGCTGATGAACTTCACAGCAGAAATCCTTTTTTGGGCAGAGCGCCACTTGTCGGAAATTGCAGCCATACATACCCCAGGACTGGAAAATGTCACAGCAGACTTTCTAAGTCGCAACATCATACACCCAGGAGAATGGTCATTGGACCCACAAGTGTTTCAAGAACTGGTAGAGCAATGGGGTCAGCCAGACATAGATCTCATGGCGACACATCAGAACCGCAAGGTAAGGAACTACTGTGCCAGACAGTTTTCATCCAAGCGCACAAAGTACAGATGCTCTCAGTTTCAAATGGGACTTCAAGTTGGCATACCTGTTCCCTCCAATTCCCCTAATTCCGAAAGCAATCAGGAAAATCAGGGAAGACCAAGCAGAGGTGATATTTATAGCACCATACTGGCCAAGAAGGCTTTGGTTCACACACTTGGTAAATATGGCAGTAGATACACCATGGCACATACCAGATCGCAAAGGACTGATGCGACAGGGCCCAATATGTCATCCGAACGCCAAACAATGGGCCTTGACGGCATGGCGATTGAGTGGGAAACATTGAGACTGAAGGGTTGTTCAGACAAAACAATCCAGACCCTTTTACAAACAACAAAATGTTCCACATCAAAAGTATACCATAGAATCTGGCTTTGCTTTCGCGATTGGTGTGAAAAAGAAAAACAACATTTCCTTTCACCTAGAATTGTGTCAATAGTAGAGTTCCTGCAAAAGGGATTTGAGAAAGGTCTCAGTCTTAGTGCAGAAAACTGTACTTTCAATGAGCTATCAGCCTTATTGGAAAGAAATCTGGCAATGGAAAGATTAATCATCAGGTTCTTGCAGGCAGTTAAAAGATTAAGACCTCAAATCAAGAACAGAGTACCGACATGGGACTTGTCTCTAGTATTGGATGTACTAACGATAGCTCCATTTGAACCTATACAGGAGATAGGCTTAAAATGGTTATCATGGAAGATGGCGTTTTTGATAGCAATCACCTCAGCAAGGAGAGTGGGAGAACTACAGGCTCTATCAGCCAAGGAACCATTCCTAGTCATACATCAAGACAAGGCAGTTCTCAGACCAGTGCATCAATTCCTGCCAAAGGTTGTATCACAGTTCCATATGAATCAAGAAATTGTGATTCCGTCATTCTGTCTAGAAACAAAGAATAAGAAAGATGAAAGACTACACAAATTAGACGTGGTAAGATGTCTAAAAGTGTACATGGAAAGGATGCGAGATATCAGAAAGTCAGACAGACTATTCATCATACTAGAGGGACCAAAGAAAGGTCAAGCAGCATCAAAGACAACAATTTCTCAGTGGATAGTGTCTTGTATTTAAAAAGCTTATGAAAACAAAGGACAAGATAAACCTTTGAACATTAAAGCTCATTCTACAAGGGCCATGTCTACATCATGGGCATTTAAAGCCCAGGCTTCACCAGGACAGATATGCAAAGCGGCAGTCTGGTCCTCATTCAATACATTCTTGAAATACTACAGACTAGACGTACAATCATCAGCTGACACAAGCTTTGGTCGTAGAGTGTTACAATCTGTAGTGAAATAAAGTGTAAAGTGTATTAATAAAGGTCAAACTGATAAAGGCATTAACTGGTGGTGTTTATTTCTGATGTATCCCTCCCTAAAATTGTCACTGCTTGGGTATGTCCCAAAGGTGCCCACTGCCAGGGTGATCAGGAAAGGAGAAAATTTAAAACAACTTACCGTAATTTTCTTTTCCTGGAACCATGGCAGTGGGCACATTGTTACCCGCCCTATGAATGTCTAATGCCTATCAGTTATATTTTTCAGCTATGGAAGAATCGTAAGACTACGGTGCAGGTAGAGAGAGGGGCCTTATATGGCCTACCTGCAAAAGTCTATTTCCTGTCCTACCTAGAGTGAGAAGGGATTAACCCAAAGGTGCCCACTGCCATGGTTCCAGAAAAAGAAAATTACGGTAAGTTGTTTTAAATTTTCTCCTTTCAGGCCCTGGATGTGACTCGTAATACCAATCTTGCTACCCTTGAGGTGGCGTGTAAAAAAATGTGAGTTTTTGGAAGCGGTTTGCATAATGGAGCTACGAGAATAGCAGTTGTAGTAAATTAAATACAAGTTGGAGGCTTTTTTTGACAAACCTTTCGAATTGGTAGAGCCAGAGTGAAACCGCTTCTATAAACACCTTTTAGACACGAATTGGACATAAGAGAAGGGCTTATTAGCAAACAATGCTAATCCGCTTCTGAAGTACACTTCAGAGCTCCTAGTATCGGCCTATTAGTCTCCATTCCATTAGGCCTTGGATTATACCAGATGCCGCCGGGTGGCAGCGCGATCTGGTGACGTCACCCTTTTGCTGCCGCCGAGCAGCATCTTGAACATACAGGAGAGAAGAGGAGACGGGGAGGTGTGGCTGTGAGTGGTTCGCTCTCATTGGCTGAACCGCTCACGTTACACGACCGTCGCCTTCAGAGAAAAAAATCCTTTGTCTCCTCACCAGTCGTCCGCCCTGCAGCTCCATGTTGCTGCGCACGCCACTACAGTTATGTTTACTTTAATTGTTTAATTGTTTTTTTTGTATTTTGTTTTTCGGCCATGCCAAGTAACACCGCCGGCGTTTTTTAGGTATAATCACGGCCTTAGAGTACAAGCATCTGCTTCAACAGCACTGCTATAAAGAGATGTGGCCACGGAAAAATTAGCCATCATGCTTTTGCAAGCAGTGAAGACTTGGAGACCTCACATCAGGAAAGTTCTACTATCTTGGGACCAATCTCTAGTCCTACAGATATTGAAGAGGCCCCCATTTCAACGGTTACAAGATTTATCTTTAAACATTCTCACACAGAAAACAGTTCCTTGTGGCCATTACTTCCTCAAGGAGAGTGGACAAACTACAAGTGTGATTATGTAAAGAGCTCGAAGACAAGATAGTCTTAAGAATAGTATATGATTTTCTACTTAAGTTAGTATCAGTTAATCATTCCCTCTTTTGTGCCGGAACGGAAAAATCAGAGTGGGGAAGATCTTCCTATTTGCATGTAGGTAAAATGTGTGAAACATGATCTACAAAGGGTGCATGACTTCAGGAAATAAGACCGACTTTTTGTCCTCCCGCAAGGTACCAGAAAAGGACGAGCAGCATTGAAGGCTACGATGGCACACTGTATCACCAATTGTATTTGCTCGGCATACAGACACAGAGATTCATGTTCCTGAGCAGACTCAACCAGAGCTGTGGCCATGTCTTGGGCTTTCATGGCCCAAACATCACCTGTTGAGTTATGCAAAGTAGCTGTGTGGTCATCCTTTAACACATTTATTAAACATTAGACCCGATGTCTAGTCCTGAGCTAACGGAAGGTGTTGCAAGCGTAATTCGATAATAAATATTTCAATTTACTGTTCTGTATTCTTCAGTTTTGTTTTGTTTTCTTCTTCCCCCTTTGGTTTTAGTGCTTTGGTATTGTCACACTAGTGTCACCGTCATGAACAGAAAATTAGAAAATGTATAGTCCACGTACTGTAATTTTATTTTCCCAGAATCTGTTCATAGCCGTTGGTATTTTCCAGTCCCTTTAGTGTATCTATAATATATTTCGAGCTTGGGGTAATCCAAAGCACAAGGGAGGAGCCTTTTATGGGCCACCTGCAGATGGTTTTTCCTCTTACTCCAATCAGGAAGAGCGGAGCCACCCACTAGTGTCACAGCCATGAATGGATTCTGAGAAAAGAATATTACAATAAGTTGACTACAATTTTATTATATTTTTTCCCCCAATAGCACCCATCTCCCCTTTGCCCGTGCATCAACTTTCCCAAAGGCACATGTCTACCCTTTGTCTGCGGTTGGTAAACTGCACACACCTTTCACTTTTATAGAGCTTCCTCAACCAAGGGTATTTAGGGGGGAGGGGGTGAGAAATTGTCTTTAGTATGGGGTAATGTAGTTAGTAAAGGATGGCAGTTGGATGTGAGGTGTTTTCTCCAGCTTTGTTCATGACCTGCTGCATCTCCTCCAGGTACCTGGTAACACATCTCATGGGAGCCGACCTCAATAACATTGTGAAGTGTCAGAAGCTGACGGACGACCATGTGCAGTTCCTGATCTATCAGATCCTGCGAGGCCTGAAGGTACAATGCAGAATCTAGTCAATGCAGACAGTTAATGGCAGGTAACGAAGTAACAACCTCTTTACTGTTCGGGCTACAGAGAACGCAGGAGTGTGACTGCTGGTCCTTAAACTTGATTTATTCACCTCATTATCACATGGTTACTCTACAGACAAGGATCCTGGGTAGACGTGTCAATGACCACACACTGGGCATGGCACTTTTGCCTTTCTATCTATTTTGTGACGTACTCCGTTAAGATGTTGAATTGCGCACAGTAGGCAACGAAGTAACCCGTTGCGTTGCTTGCCCCTCTGGCACTGAAGACTTGGCCGATCCACTAGTTGTGCAGACTCGGGCGACCCACCAAGTAACAGCAGTTTGCTGCTGGGGATGTCTTTGGTTTGAGCTTGGTAACCAAACCTGCATTGTTATGGTGGGTTTAAAAGACCTTCCATCATAGAGTTCAGCATAGACAGTGAAGCTTTGAGTGTCTACATGTCGTTTCCCGGAACCCTTGTCTGCAGCTTTCCCACTGTATGACGTGACAATGAGGTTGCAAAAGCAGTTTTGGGGTTAAGTGGAAGACATTCAGAGACACTCGTGGGTGTTCTACTTTGGAAAAGACACAACCTCTTCTCCCCTACCCCACCCCCTCACTTTATCAGTCACAAGAATGAGTGCCGTCTTGTCATTCCTCTGCCCCTGCGATCTCCTCTCCTTGCCTTTCTCTACTCCCCCCATTCTGTTGCTCTTCTTTGACCAGCTGTGCTGTTAATATATGCTGTTTTTTTTCTCCCTGCAGTATATTCACTCAGCAGACATTATTCACAGGGTGAGTAGCACAGAAGATCACAATCATGTGGGTATTGGGGATAGTGTAGGATCATCATGTGAGACCTGCAGAGAGCATGACGTCAAACGTGTTTGTGTGACACCTGCAAACTACATTACATATGTGAGAGACGGCAGAGTCCTCACGTCGTGTGTGTGTGTGGACAGGAGTGCGGAGTCATGCTGTGTGTGACACAGAATATGGGTAAAGCTCAGTCAGCGTGATGTGGGGACCTGTGTTGTACAAAGGACATCTTTGTCACATGAGTATGACATTTTGTTTTCATTGTGTCTCCAGGACCTGAAGCCTAGTAACTTGGCAGTTAATGAGGACTGTGAGCTGAAGGTGAGTTAGCGAGAGGTTGTGTACGTGCATTTAGTAGAGTGCTAAAAATTAAAATACATTTTGGGGATCTAGATTTGTTTGAGAAGGATAATACACGCATCAGGGAGAGATTTGTTTGCTCAATGCTCTGCTTATGTTTTAACCTGATACATAAAAATCTCTCCCTGGTTAATTATCTGGCTATATTTTATCCCGAACAATCGCATCTTTCCCTGATCAAAACTCTGTGTATTATCCTGATGAGTCAGAACTCTTCCTACAGTAGGTCAATAGTCTGCCAATCTTTTAACTTGTTATGCACATCACTGTATACCCTTCTTTTCTAAATACTCTTGTTAAACGTGTCCCCATTATCTACTATAACACTCTCCACGAGTACAAAAGTCCACGTTGTCACTGCCCTAACTGTACATATCCCTTTCTGATGGGGTTGCCCTGCCAATTGGAAAAAGGGCTGGAGGCCTTTGTGACTGGGTCCACACACACGCAGCACCACGCTGCTGACTTCCCGGGAAGCTTTGGATCCACGCCCTGGCACTGCTAACTCCGATCTGAAAAGACGTACGAGCTCGGGAAACGAATGAAACGACATGCAAGCAGTGTTTCAAAACCTTTGTCTTATTTATTAAGCATAGGCTAAAAAGATTTACACAGAAATAAGAAAACATTTGGTTAGAGACGTAACTTATGTTAAAGGCGTGATTATGGGGCAAGACATATTAGTGGGGTGATCGATAGGGCGTAAATCTCCCAGGACAGGCACTGTCCGGAACACATAACATTCTCACCTCGTCATCTACAACCTTGGTTCCCATGGCAGCTATGTGGGGTGATCTAGCTTCCCAGGAAGCTAACCTCCTATTACAGATAAGACAGTAAAAACTAACTTCATGAGTGAATATATATTAGTAAAAAACTGACTACATGAAGAAATATATTTTAGTTAGCATAACCAGACAAAATGGAAGGCATACGACAAATGCAGCTTCTGGCCTTCTCTTGTTGTCCCTAACACTTTTTCCTTTGTTGCTTGTCCTTACCTCTTATATAATTTGAACGGTTATTGGGATGAAAAGTTGACTTGAAAATTCCCTGTAATGATCTGGAATATATTTATAAATCACAATCCTATCCTCTCTTAAACTCCCCTTTTCAAATGTAAGCAATCCTACTGTAATTAGTCTTTCCTCAAAAGTCAGACTCTCCATTCCCTTTATAAATTGGTGGCTCTTCTCTGCACTTCTTGGATTATTTAAGTTTACCGATGTGGAAAATGCACCTCTTCTCTCACCCACATCAGATTCTGGATTTTGGGCTGGCACGGCTCACAGATGAAGAGATGACTGGATATGTGGCTACACGATGGTACCGGGCACCAGAAATAATGCTGAACTGGATGCATTACAACCAGACAGGTTACACTGCTTTATAAAGAACAGAGATCCTGCCTTCCACATGTTCAATCCCGCAGCCCCCTAACTTACTTTTGAGTCTTTGTCCTTTAAAGCAGGTTACTTGACCTTAACTTTTATTTAGAAAAGGCCCAACCCCTGCAGTAATGTTCACACGGCTCTGCTGTTTAATCTCATTTGCTCCACCCAGTCGGTGTAAATTTTCCAGTATATATAGCACCCTTATGTCTCTGTCCCTGAAAATCAGAGAAGGTGGAAGGGGAGGATGGGTACCACAATCCTGGAGGTGTATTGGGTGAATTAATGATGCACAGACCCCGTTTACATCGTAACCGGCTGTCCCTAAAGCATCAGTTACTCTTCTAGGCATAATAGCAATTTTTATATTGACTTGCCATACTTATTTTATTCTGATTTTACTATCATGATGGTTTATTACCCAATTTCTTTGCTCTGTCTTCTTCCTTCACCCCTTGTTATCCCTGCTCTGCTTTCCTCTCACCCATGACCCCATAACCCTTAGAGGGTCAGTCCCTTGTAGGACCAAAGTGTACTAATGGCAGTGAAATGTTTAAGGCGGTAAATCAGGGTAATTTATCCCTTTTACCAGAATTTAACACCTATAAGTATTTTAACATTAACATGGTGAGCTGAAACTTGGGATAGCTTTAATTTATTCTGGCTGCTCCCTTTAGTGTGCTATCACGATATGTTCAACAAGCGTTTGTGCAGGCAACCCCCCCCCCCACCCCCACACCCTTATATTGGCTTTCTGGTAAGGGTAAAAAAAACACTTGATTGACAAACACTTCCTGATTCAGAGGCCACTACAATATGCAATTTGTAATACATTTTCACAGAAACAAAAGTAGCCAAATCTTTTTCCTTTTGCACCAGTTTAAGGACTTTGCATTATAACATTGTTTGCAAAGTCATTTTTTTAATGTAGAATTGTACCTTTACGCTGTCACGTCCTGAGAAGCCTGGTCCAGCACCCAAGGGATTAACCCCAGTCTTCCGTCCATCTCCCCCCTCCCTGCTTAGTTGCTCCCAAAATTCAGCTGTATATCCTGTGCCCTATACCCCTGTGTCTCCATGTGTGTAAGGCCCATGGGGTTGATTTTGCCTCTTTGTTTCCCTTAGTGGATATCTGGTCGGTGGGATGTATAATGGCTGAACTGCTGACTGGACGGACCCTTTTCCCGGGAACAGACCGTATCCTTTCAACATTGCCAGAGGGACGTGTCTGCTACCAGTTCACCTCCCTGTCTGCCACACTTGTCTTTATAGATTTCTCTCTCCCTCTCATTTATATTTCCTTTGCTTCATTGCATCCATAGGAGATGGGGACGTGACCAATGGCGAATTTAAAAATCCGTCTCGCATAGGAGCTTACAGTGGTGCCGCCCGGGCCGCCGCCACCTCCTGCACCGCCACCCTCCTCCAGTGTTAAATGTCATCATGTTGCCCTAGCAACGTGTTTGATGTTGAATTACCATTGCAACGCAACGTAATGTGACGTCGCAGTATAATTTGATGCCGTGACGCTGGAGGAGGGCGGCTCTGCAGGAGGAGGTAAGGGCTTTACAGAGGCCCCACGCTCTCCCTCTGCAATCAGTGTGGAAGAGAGCGGGCCCTCTGTATATGGTGGTGGGGGGTGGGAAGAGAAATTTTCCGCCCTAATCCCGGGCCTGATGGGAAATCCGCCACTGGGCATGGCCATGTCAGTTTGTAGCATAGCAGTCAGGCTTCTGTATGACGTGCCCATGTTTGCATAGGTAATACAACTGTGTGTCCCCTCCCGGGACTTTGGGAGACGTGACCATGTACTCCTTTGCTACACTTTGGCATGGTAATTGTTGACCTGCATGTGCTACAGTAGTGCTGTGCAACGTGGCTGTTTACCTGGAGAGATCATGGTGTCATGCGATACAGCTTGTGTGGGAGTTTCGGCTGAATGCGATCATATGGCAGCGCTCGTGCCGATGCTCTGTATCTGTGGGATGTGACTGGGGGTGCCACGTGGCTAGTTTTCCCATGTGTGACGTGGCAATATGTCCGCCCTGCTCTCTGCTGAATCCACTGGCTCCTGAAGCGCTCTTCGCTCGTGTCTGCTTCTCTCGTTTTCTCCAGTGTAGGTTTTCTCCCTCTCCTGAACTCGGCTGTAGGGTCGGGGAATTGAATCGGTGTCTGTGGATCCCACCTGGTAGGAGAGTCTTCTGATGAGTTTTATTACTTCAGAGGCAACGTGCAAGTCTAAACAAAAATCAATGCAATTGGTAACAGTGATCTAATGAGTGATATGTTTAATTACTTAAACAGTCAGTCCCACGTAAAAAACAAAGTCCTGATGACAATGACATGTTTAATGAATGACGTAATAACTGACATGTTTATCTAATGGGTTAATTGTATTACCTTTTTATTATAAAATTAATCAAATAACTTGATCTAGATTAACTAAGACTGCACATTTAGAGTCTGTGACTTCATCCAGGATGACCTCCTGCCCCTCTTTCTGTCTAGCGAGGCCATCGAAACATGCAAATGAACACGGCTTAGACCCCATGTGGGGTGTTTAAGTAGTTGGGGACCTGCCTTTATCTGATTGTGGTTGATGTAGTAGGAGGAGGGTGAGCAGGAGTGGTGTCTGCAGGTTACCAGGCAATATGTTTTGACAGTCAGTGTAAGGGTCATGTTCCCTGTCTGACTTGTTTATTCTGTGTGAAGGGAAAGTGTCTCCCCCCCTCCCCCCTCCTTTCATCTGTTTGAGTGGGGTCAGATTTTCCCTATTTTCATCTCTGTGATTGGGGACTGAGTCCCTCTCCCCCTCTGTCATTTGTCTTTGGACAGCAGCCCCCTCTTTGACCTGTTTGCTGCCCCCCCCCCCACCCACATGTCTGATCCCACAGTCACCTGTCTCTGGATACCCCCTTCCCCCTCTATCATTTGTATGTGTTCCTTGACATCTTGTCTGTGTTCCAGGACAGCTGACCCTCCTTTCCCATTCCTCCTGAGTGCAGCCTCCTCACCCGTCCCACATTTTCCTTCATGCTCCACCTTTAGATATTGATCAGTTGAAGCTCATTTTGAGGCTGGTCGGGACCCCAGAGCCAGAGCTCCTGCAGAAAATCTCCTCGGAGGCTGTGAGTCTGCGTGTCACTGTGTGTCCCTGACATTTACACACCTAAACCTGAGCTCCTGTATGAAATCTGTTTAGGTGTCCCTGTCAATGCGCATCACACTGCCTTTTACACACACCTACTGTACAACTGAGCTAATGCTGTGAGTCTGCGTGTAACTGTTACCCTGACATTCACGCTTCTTAACCTGGCATTCAGGTGCCTAATCGTGACATTCAGACACGAGCACAGATCTAAAACTGAGCTCCTGCAGGAAATCTCAGAGGCTGTTAATATGTGTATATGTGTATATGTGTGTATATTTATATTTATATAGCGCCATTCAGGTACATAGCGCTTCACAGCAGTAATACACGTGACAATAATATAACACAATGAGAATAAGCACTTAAGACATGAAAGTAACAATAGGAAAGGTAGTCCTGCCCCAACGAGCTTACAATCTAGGTATGCCTGTTACTGTGTCCATGACATTCACACGTATAAACCTGAGTTCTTGCAGAAAATCTCTGTGGTCGAGAGTTTGTCTGGTATTTATGTACAGATACTGTACACAAACCAAAACCTGAGCTACTACAGGAAATCTAATTGGAGACGTGTGTGTGTGTGTGTGTGTGTGTGTGTGTGTATTATATATAATATTTATACAGTGGTTTGCAGAAGTATTCATCCCCTACCAATAATGTCACATGTTGTTGCATTATAAATGATGTCTGCGCACTTTTTCATACAAACTTTTTTTTTTTACTTCAAAACTACCAAGCTGTAGCGGTTAAACGGAACCCTGTTATATGAGGAGGAGGTTAAATGTCAGCAAGGGAAATGTGCAAAATGAAATTTGCAGGTTGCATAAGTATTCAGCCCCTTAAGTCAATACTTGGTAGAAGTACCTTTTGCAACAATTACTGCTGAGTCTTTTTGGATAGATCTCTAATAGCTTTGCACAGTAGGATGGTGACATGTTTGCCCATTCTTCACAGGAAAATTAATCCAGTTCTGATAAGTTTGTTGGGGATAGTCGATGGACTGCAATCTTCAAGTTTCGCCATAACTGCTCAATTGGATTCAAGTCAGAACTTTGACTGGGCCACTCAAGACCATTAATTCTCTTCTTGTTCAACCACACCAGTGTAGCTTTGACTTTGTGATTTGGGTCATTGTTCTGCTCATATGTGAATTTCTACCCCTGTCTTGGCCGACTCAAAACAGGTTTTCCTTAAGGATTTGCCAGTATTTTGCACCATCCATTCTCCCCTTTATCCTGACAAGCTTCGCCCTCCCTGCTGAAAAGAAGCATCTCCATAATATGATGTTGTCACCACCCTGCTTGACAGTTGGGATGGTGTTACATAGTTACATAGTAGATGAGGTTGAAAAAAGACGTACGTCCATCAAGGTCAACCTATGCTAAATTTAGACAACAGATACTTTACCCTTTATCTATACTTACTTATTGATCCAGAGGAAGGCAAACAAAAAACCCCATTAAGGGGAAAAATAAATTCCTTCCTGACTCCAAGAATTGGCAATCGGATTAATCCCTGGATCAACATCCTTCCCATGTATACTTATTTGGTATATCCATGTATACCTTTCCTTTCTAAAAAGATGTCCAACCTTTTTTTGAACAAATCTATTGTATCTGCCATCACAGTCAACATGGGTAATGAATTCCACATTTTAACTGCCCTGACTGTAAAGAACCCTTTCCTATGTTGCTGGTGAAATCTCCTTTCCTCCAACCTAAAGGGATGCCCCGATTCCTTTGTACTGCCCTTGGGATGAATATAGTTCATTTGAAAGCTCCATGTACTGTCCCCGAATATATTTGTATATAATTATCATATCCCCTCTTAGACGCCTCTTTTCTAATGTAAATAAATCTAACTTAGCTAGCCTCTTCTAATAAGTTAGATTGTCCATCCCCTTTATTAATTTTTAGTGTCTCTTCTCTGCACTCTCTCTAGTTCCAGAATGTCTTTTCTAATGAGTGGTGCCCAAAATTGTACTCCATATTCAAGGTGTGGTCTTACTTATGCTTTGTAAAGGGGCATAATTATGTTTACTTCCCTTCCATCCATTGCCCGTTAATGCAAGCTAAGATCTTGTTTGTCTTTGCAGCTACTGCATGACTTTGGGCACTATTGCTAAGCATGCTGTCTACAAGCACTCCTAAATCCTTCTCCATCAAGGATTCTCCCAATTTATATAACCTTATATTTATCTGTATTAAACCTCATTTGCCATTTACCTGGCCAAGTTTCCAGTATCTCCAAGTCCTTCTGGAGAGAAATTACATCCTGCTCTGATTCTACTACCTTACACAATTTAGTATCATCAGCAAAGATGGAGACTTTGCTCTCGATGCCAACCTCAATGTAGACCACATCAACTGCATTACCCTGGTCTAAATTCCTAGTTACCTCCTCAAAGAAACAAATAAGGTTAGTTTGGCATGATCTATCCTTCATAAATCCATGCTGACTATTACTAATGATTTTGTTTTCCATTAGGTATTCCTGAATATTATCCCGTATTAAACCTTCAAGTAGTTTACCCACTATTGAAGTCAGGCTTACAGGTCTGTAATTCCCCGGTTTGCGATCTAGCTCCCATTTTAAATATAGGTAGTAGGTAAATGTTTTAGAAGAAGCACACAAAAGAATTGGCCTCAAATTCTGCAAACAAAAGGTTTGCATATGTTCTCTAACCCTGTAGGGTTTTTGTAACATTCCTTATAATTCTGAAACGATGTCTCCGTCCCTTCTGACTTAAAAAATGTAAACGCCTTCCTCTTCTTGTCCATTTCCTCCCCTACCTGTTTATTTAGCCACATTGGTTTTGACTTATTTCTTTTATACTTATTACCCAAGGGTATACACTGATGAGTGTGCTTTTCTAACAATGTTTTAAAGACTGACCATTTATCGTCTACATTTTTCCCTGCAAAAACATTATCCCAATGTATTACTTGTAGATTAGACCTCAGTTTATTAAAATCTGCTTTTCTAAATTTTACGGTCTTTGTTGAACCCAAGTAATCTGTTTTGTGATAATTTATTTTAAATGAGACCATGTTATGATCACTGTTATCCAAATGTTCCAGGACTTGAATATTTGTTATAACTTCTACATTGTTTGATATTACCAAATCCAGTTTTGCCCCTCTCCTGGTTGGTTCCTCAATAATTTGGTTCATATAATTGTCTTTAAGCACCCCCAAGAAACTGTTTCCTTTTGCTGTAATGCTAATCTCATTGCCCCAGTCTGTCTTAAGAATTAAAATCACCCATTATGCAAACATTACCTAGTTTTGATGCCTTCTCCATTTGCAAAAGTATTTTAGCTTCCTCAATGTCACCGATATTTGGTGGTTTATAGCATATCCCTACAAACATTTTCTTTATACTTTTACCTCCCCTGCCCCCCCCAACAATCTGTCTACCCGATCCGCAATGTGCCGAACCCGTGCATCCGGGAGACAACAAACTGTTCGGTTTGAGCGGTCATGGCAACAGATTGCCCTATCTACCTTCCTAATAATGGAGTCCCCTACCACCACAATCTTTCTTGATATCTGAGCATCCCGAATCCCCACTGTGCTGGAGGAACTATTCCCCTGGATGCTAGAGGAATTAGTCTCCCCCAGCTTTGCCATTTCTGCCCTGACACTCCCAATATCTTCACTCAATATGGCAAATTATTGGGATCGGTCAGCTCAGAAATGACCTGTCTGTCCCTATTGCCCCTGCTTCCCCTTCTGTTACCCAGCTTCCTACCTGCTCCTCACTAACAGTGCCACCATCTGCACCACTAGTCGAAGCAAGGGTCTGCTCAGTGAGCTCTAAACCCCTTTCAAGATTGCCAATGTCCCTCAATATTGCAAGTTGCCTCTTCAGATCAGCAATCTCTGACTCTAAAGAGACAACCCGCTCACACTTCCCACAGCGGTATGCTCCTTGGCACAGCTGCTCCAAGTGCACATACATGTGGCAAGATGTGCATTGAGTTTGCATTTTCAATCCTGCTCATTATAGCAACTACGAAGTTTATAAGTATTACAATAAACTACTCCAATATACTATACCTTGGTTAATCGCTTCCTTGTTCAACGGCTTCTGGATCTAACTGTACACTTCAAACAACCAGCACTTGAAATCAAACACACAGATCAGTATACACAAGCTGATGTATCTTCCACTTCTTAATGATGGACTTCACTGTGCTGAAATGGATAATCAGCGACTTTGAAATGTTCTTGTACCCTTCTGCTACTCTGTGCCTCTCCACCACTTTATCCCTGACTTGTATTGAAAGCTCCTTGGTCTTCATAGTTGCTTTGTTTGATCAGTATGTGAGTTGCAGCTTCAAAGTCTTTATATACCTGAGTAAATTATCTACAAGTTAAACCACTTTAATTCCACACCGGCTGATACCATTTCAATCATTTTGTGACTTTTCAAACAATTCATTTGCACCTGAGCGGATTTAGGGCTGTAGTAGCAAACAGGTTGAATACTTATGCAACTAAAATTAATCTGTTTTTCTCTAAATCTTATTTCTTTATATTAATTTTCTAACTTTGCCACTGGAGTAATTTTTGTAGATTCTACATGTAAAATCTAATTTAAAAACGTCGTAGAGTAGATCAGGTGCCAACAAAATGTGAATAATTGGCTTGGGGGGGTGAATACTTCTACACCAGTGTATATGTATGCGTATGCTTTTGCATATATATCTCACTGTATGTATGTATAGAGGAGAGGGAGAGACTAACACAGAAGACAAGAAACCCCAATTAAAGCACTTTGATCAAATAGAGAAAATAGAAAAAGTTTATTTATCAGACCAATATAACAAAAAGAGCAAAAAATATAAAAAAAGATTAAGACTAAACGGGGATCAAAGGAAGGTCTACTCAAAAAATGTAAAACAAAACCCACTGTCAATAAAGTAAACAGACATGAGAGACACCAACCAAATTGCAGAAAAGTGCTAAAATAAAGTAAACGGCAAAATGAAAGGGAAAATCTCTATACAAAAAGTGGGATCACAATGGTTCCCACTGAAGGTAATGACCGGCTGGTCCACATAACTGTGAAATGCTCAAAGACAATAGTGACAACTTGGTGGAATTAAACACAGCTATGCTCCACTAAACAGAAATAACAAGCTGGTAAAGTGCATACACAAAGTCAGGATCCACAGCATAATAATGGAATCCTGAAGATGCAGAGAGAGAGCAAGTAAATTATAGACATAGCTAACTCTAGAGACTGCTATAATGAATATAAGGACCATGAATAGTAATAGAATTAAATGTCCATGAGAAATACAGAGCAGTATGTACTGGTAATGAGCAGTATATCACCACCCGTAATAGCTGATAAAGTATTAAAATATGAAGCACTATATACAAACAAAGAGGATGATGTCCCACTAATGTCTGAAGTAACAGGGGACATGTAATCTTCTAAATGCGTGGCGGAAATGCCCCATGTAAATATGAAATGGGTGTCACATAGAGCAGTGAAGGGACAATTCGCCAGCTATGTGCTGAAATGTAAGTCCTGGATATGCCACAGAGAGTGAGAGGTGTATGTCACTCAAATCGCTTGGCGGGTGGCTGAGAGGCAAAATAGTGTGTCCATATCACCCAAAGTCGTCCGCTCCTTGATCCGCACAGCAGCCTGCTCACAAAAAAGAAGATTCAATAGAGCAAGGCTGGATCCCTGCTACAGACACTCTTAAATACATCTACATAAATACATACAGGCAAATTGGGAACTAGGATTTTTCATGAACTGATGAACTGTAACACTTTTTTTTTTGGCATCTAGTCCTCACCCCATACCACTCAAATGAGGCTTAGGGTAGGCCCTATTCACAATTTACTTGTGCGGGCAGAACGACTACTGTAGGGATAGGGCGGAGTTACCCCCAGCCCTTTGACAGATAGGGAATCGCTTCATTGAAAGGGGTTGACAGAAGGGAAGTGAGCGAAACTATTAAGAGAGCTTCACTATTGGCGAAGAATGAACTGTTGAAATACAAACAAACTGCTTGTTCTAATGATAGTCGGTTTTGTTTTTCTTCAACTTCAAAATTTGTTAAAGTGGCAATCTAATCGTTTCATTTTCTTTTTACATTTGATTGAAGCAGGAGGTCTCCAGAGTTGAATCCCATTAATTTCTTCTCCGGGGCCCCCTTTCTTCCGGAAATACGTACCTCCTGAAGTGAGTGCTGGTAGCCACTCCAGCTCACACATTATGTCCGCTTTTCAAAGCTCCCGGGCCTGTTCGGCCAATAGGAAGCCTTGAGGTGTCACAGTGCATCTTCCTATTGGTCCACGTGACGCGGGAGCTTTAAATTGCAGAAAACGGCAGAGAGGTAACGGCACACCCTTTGGAAGTAATTCTCTCTGGAAGAGCACACACAGGGCTAACACAACAGGTGTACTGGAAAACATTTTGTAGAAAAAAGAGCCCTAAGCGCAAGGAATATTTCTGAGAAGCTGGGCTCGGAAAAACCAGGGGCCTGAGCCAGTAATCTCTCCCTGGAGTTCTAGGAGATGGGTATTATTTCTGAGAATCTGTGCTCTGGGACTGCAGGGGCCGGAATCAGAAATCCCTGCCCTGACAGAGTTCCATAAACACGGGCAAAGCTTTTTGGGGGGTGGGGGGCAATACGCCAACCGGCTAACACAACAGGCGTATTGGTAGTTGTGTGTGTGTGTGTTATGTATATGTGTATATGCAGTGTTCGACAAACCTATACATTTGCACGCCCCGGGCGAGTGGATTTAACATCGTGGCGAGCTCCTATTGGCCCAAGCAGCACACGTGTGGTACTAGGTGGCGAGTAGATTTTTTGGTGATTTGTCGACCACTGTGTATATATATATGTATATATCATATAACATGGAACAGTAGGCACTGCGTCTAGTAAGACAATGAGGTGGGTGCAAATCCAGTATGTTAAAATAGGCAATACGATACCGCGGTGAGACGAAATCAAAGGCAGCACTCCAAATGGTGGTCAAAAAATATATTGTGGTTAACAAGACACCATACCGACGTTTAAGTCCGCAAGCGTGACCTTTCACCTTGAGAAATATGGTGTCTTGTTAACCACAATATATTTTTTGACCACCATTTGGAGTGCTGCCTTTGATTTCGTCTCACCGCGGTTGTGTGTGTGTGTGTGTGTGTGTGTGTGTGTGTGTGTATTAAAAAAAGCAGCAAGCACTCAAATGTAGATATCCAGAAAGGCCTGGTGCTAGTCCCATAAATAATGTAAAGAGTACGTTACCATCCAGCAGGGCAGCAGAACAGCAAAGAGAGACAGCACTCAGAGGTAAGTCAGCAAAATAATGTATTGAAACAGACACAAAAATCCGACGTTTCGATCCCCAGAGGGATCTTCTTCCTTTATTTTGCTGACTTACCTCTGAGTGCTGTCTCTCTTTGCTGTTCTGCTGCCCTGCTGGATGGTAACGTACTATATAAATATATATATATATATATATATATATATATTATCTCTATCACTATCTTATATATATATCTCTATCACAGGCGCAAATATTGCTATATGATAAAAAATCGAGCATAACTTAGACTGGGAACAATGGCTGATATCTTTGGTGAAATCTAAAGTAGCAGATGATTTAGGCATGTAGGATACAAAGAATCCTCTCCTTCCTGCTGCTCTGGTGGCGGTCTGCCTCGTCACCACGTGGAACGCCAAGATTCTCCGTGCTGTAACAGATCCGTCTGCAGCTGCCTTCCAGTTCTCCTGTGTTGCCCCTCAGGTCTCGCGAGATAGCGACCGTGACGTCACTCAGCTTGTGTTTGTATCGGAGCGCCAGGGAGTAATGTCCGAAGTATAGACTATACTATATCTGGAAGTCAAAGTTTGACAATTCTGGGGATAGGGAGAGCTTATGGATATATTCTTAAGCCTCTACCCTACGCGTTTCGTCCTGGTACTAGGACTTCATCTGGGGAATATATATATATATATATATATATATATATATATATATATATATAAAGAGAGCGCACGTCCCATAGCGTTAAATTGTACATTTAATATATATTGTACATTTAAATATCCCTTCCTTTTCAATATTAAATGTACAATTTTACGCTATGGGGCGTGCGCTCTCTCTTCTTTTTTTCCTCTAGGTACCTCTTGGATGTGGTTCATCCAATTTGAGAGCAGCCGGAGACCCCCATACCAGCACCAATTATCTAGCATATTCATGGACTGATTCAAAAGGACTGGTTGGACTTTTTAATTCTTTTTTCACATTTTTTGCACATACACACATTTTATTTATTTTTGTGAGGTTCACTGTGTTATAGATAATTTTTGTTATTATTGATTGTTTATTATAGATATAGATATATTTTCTTATATGAAACACAGTAGAGTTCACTATTAGATTTGAGTCACTATTAGGGTTTATAATAACCTGGCGCTACTATATTTGTTCTTTATATATATATATATATATATATATATATATATATATTTGTATATATATATATCTCTATACACACACTTGTGTGAAAAAGAAAGTACACCCTCTTTGAATTCTATGGTTTTACATATCAGGACATAATAACAATCATCTGTTCCTTAGCATGTCTTAAAATTAGGTAAATGCAACCTCAGATGAACAACACATGACATATTACACCGTGTCATGGCTTCTCCATTTTGGCTTTATTTTTGTTTGTTGTTGTTCATCTGAGGTTGTATTTACCCAATTTTAAGACCTGCTAAGGAACATATGATTGTTATTATGTCCTGATATGTAAAATACGGAACCCTTATAAGCTAATGCTTGCTGTTAACACAGTTTTTAAGTACAGCATGCAATTAGACAAAGCCAGTGAAACCACTCACAGACAGCTGTTTTGACCTTTTGGGTCTCATCAGTGTGCGTTTGGTTGTACTGGCTTTGCAATTTTCAAGGCTGGGTAGGATTTACCATACACATTTTAAGTTATGGTGGGTAAAAAAGACGACAAGAAACCTCCACTGTATAGCATATAGCAAATAAAAAGATCACTTGTGAGCACATTCACATGTCTTAGACAGGTCTGCAACCCTGAATTTCACCATTATCACCTAGCATACAGTGCTTCCACTTTAGATCGCAAACCGGGGAATTACAGACCTGTAAGCCTGACTTCAATTATCGGGAAACTACTTGAAGGTTTAATACGGGATAATATTCAGAAATACCTAATGGAAAACAAAATTATTAGTAATTGTCAGCATTGATTTATGAAGGATAGATCATGCCCAACTAACCCTATTTGTTTCTTTGAGGAGGCAAGTAGGAATTTAGACCAGGGTAATGCAGTTGATGTGGTCTTCTTAGATTTTGCAAAGGCTTTTGATACGGTTCCACACGAGGTTGGTGTACAAAATAAAGCAAATTGGACTCCGTAAAAATATATGCACCTGGATTGAAAACTGGTTGAAGGATAGACAACAGAGGGTTGTCATAAATTACACTTTTTCAGGTTGGGCTAAGGTCATGAGTGGAGTACCTCAGGGATCGGAACTGGGACCCCTGCTTTTTAACTTGTTTATTAATGACCTTGAGGTTGGCATCGAGAGCAAAGTCTCCATCTTTGCTGATGATACTAAATTGTGTAAGGTAGTAGAATCAATGCAGAATGTACAGTAATTTCTCTCTAGAAGGACTTGTAGAGACTGGAAACTTGGGCAGGTAAATGGCAGATTTGGTTTAATACAGATAAATGTAAGGTTGTGCATTTGGGAAGCAAGAATAAACAGACGACTTACAAATTAAATGGGGATAAATTGGGGGAATCCTTGATGGAAAAGGATGTACTATAGGAGTGCTTGTAGACAGCAGGCTTAGCAATGGTGCCCAAAGTCATGCAGTAGCTGCAAAGGCAAACAAGATCTTAACTTTCATTAAATGGGCAATGGATGGAAGGGAAGTAAACATAATTATGCCCCATTACAAAGCATTAGTAAGACCACACCTTGAATATGGAGTACAATTTTGGGCAGTTTGAAGGGTAATGCTGCACTCCCCAAGAATAATAATAATAGCATGTTCTTGTATAGCGCTACTAGTTTTACGCAGCGCTTTACAGAGACATTTTGCAGGCACAGGACCCTGCCCCGTGGAGCTTACAATCTATGTTTTGGTGCCTGAGGCACAGGGAGATAAAGTGACTTGCCAAGGTCACAAGAAGCCGACACCGGGAACTGAACAGGCTCCCCTGCTTCAAACTCTTAGTGCCAGTCAGTGTCTTTACTCACTGAGCCACTCCTTCTCTCAAGGAAGAAAATATGATACAAATACAGGTGCTCCTGGTTCAGGAATCTCTGGTAGGTACCCGCAATATCGTATATGAAAGGAAGGACCTGGACACTGCGGATTTCTGCTATAAAATGTATTATA
Organism: Ascaphus truei; assembly: GCF_040206685.1. NCBI lineage: Eukaryota > Metazoa > Chordata > Amphibia > Anura > Ascaphidae > Ascaphus > Ascaphus truei. Next base: position 28,339,981 of record NC_134491.1, read on the forward strand.
AGCCATTAGTTGACGTTTCGTCCTCAAGGGCCTTTCTCAAAAGCAAATGGCATAATGCCATTTGCTTTTGAGAAAGGCCCTTGAGGCCGAAACGTGCAATTTTGGGCACCACTCTTTAGAAAAGACATTATGGAACTAGAGAGAGAGTGCAGAGAAGAGCCACCAAATTAATAAAGGGGATGGACAATCTAACTTACGAAGAGAGGCTAGCTAAATTAGATTTATTTACATTAAAAAAGAGACATCTAAGTGGGGATATGATAACTATATACAAAAATATTCAGGACAGTACAAAGAGCTTTCAAAAGAACTTTTCATCACAAGAGCAGTGCAAAGGACTCGGGGTCATCCCTTAAGGTTGGAGGAAAGGAGATTTCACCAGCAACAAATGAAAAGGTTCTTTACAGTAAGGGCAGTTAAAATTTGGAATTCATTACCCATGGAGACTGTGATGGCAGATACAATAGATTTGTTCAAAAAAGGTTGGACATCTTTTTAGAAAGGAAAGGTATACAGGGATATACCAAATAAGTAAACATGGGAAGGATGTTGATCCAGGGATTAATCCGATTGCCAATTCTTGGAGTCAGGAAGGAATTTATTTCCCCCCTTATGAGATATCATTGGATGATATGACACTGGGGGTTTTTGTTTGCCTTCCTCTGGATCAATAAGTGTGTGTATATCTATAAGTCTGAAATAATGTTTGTGTGTGTGTGTCTTCTCCCTGTGTGATTGGCCCTGTGTTCCCCCTGTGTCATTGGCCATGGACGCACCCCCCGCCCCCCTCACCCCACCCCTCACATTGCACCTCTTGCCCTCACTTGGATTAGGAATCTCACTTGGCAGGACCATCCACACCACTACCACCCACCGCTCCTCGGTGCCAGCCTCACCTCTCCCCCACCACCAACCCCCCTCCCCCCGGTCACAACACTACCACCCGCCGCTCCTCTTCGCCGGCCTCACCTCTCCCCCACCACCAACCCCCCCCCGGTCACACCACTCTGTGTCCCTGTCTCCCGCTGAGGCCCCCTGCCCCCGGGAATCACCTCCACCTGCCCTCCCCCCCCCCGGGTAGCGTACCCCCATGCCCCCGGGTGTCACCCCCCCTACTGCCCCCTGTGTCGGTCCACCCCGGACCCTGCCCCCCACCCCTTTCCTCGGTGCCCCCCTGTCAATTGCACGTGTGCTCCAGCGGCCTGGTGGTGCACGCACGCTGCGGCTGCTCCCCCTCATCGGGCACTTCAGCCTCCTCCCTCGCACCCGCTCCGGGTTGCCGTGCGCTCGGTGGCCTGCGCTGCATGCTCCGCCCCCACCGATCAGAGCGCCCGGACAGGAGAGAGGCGCCTTCTGGACCGGTGGGAGCGCGGAGACTGGACGGAGGTGGCTGGTGTTCGCAGGTGGGGGGAACGGGCGGGTCCTCACTGCAGTTGTGGGTGCCCGAGGACATTTGTGTGTGTGAGTATGTGTGTGACACTGGGTGTATGTGTGTGTGACACTGTGTGTGTGACACTGTGTGTGTATATGTGTATGTGTTTGACACTGTGTGTGTGTGTGACACTGTGTGTGACACTGTGTGTGTTTCTGACACTGTGTGTGTGTGTGTTTCTGACACTGTGTGTGTGTATGTGTCTGACACTGTGTGTGTGTATGTGTCTGACACTGTGTGTGTGTCTCTCACTGGGTTTGTGTGTGTGGCACTGTGTGTCTCACTGTGTTTGTGGTACTGTGTGCTGCGCGGGGAGGGGGAGGACCGGAGCAGCGCAGGGGGGGGGGGAGGAGGACCGGACCTGCGCAGAGGGGGAGGGGGAAGGACCACAGCTGCGCATGGGTGGGGGGAGGCGGAGAGAGACGAGAGGAACGGGGGGGAGGGGGGTGGCGAGAGGAAGGAGCGGGAGGTTTTGGTCCCGGGCAGCGCCGGGTCTCTCAGCTAGTAATATATATGTGTGTGTGTGTGTGTGTGTGTGTGTGTGTGTGTGTGTGTGTGTGTGTGTGTGTGTGTGTGTGTGTGTGTGTATACACACACACACCAACATATATACACATACACACACACACACACATATATATATATTTTTTTTTTTTTTTTTAATTAACACACATTCCCAGATAGCTCAAACTCCTACATCCACCACATCATAAATATATATTTATGCCAAAATGAGTGCTACTGATCGTGGCAAATGTATACGTACAACAGAAGACACGGGTGCCCAATGCTACATCAAATTGACAAAACATATATGGTAAAGAGTATAAAGTATAAATACTTGAATAATAATAGTAATAACTTGGTTATTTAGTTAAACCCTTTGGCCAAAGCGTCGTAAGCCTCCATACCAACGTCAAGGTAAACCAAAAATGCAGGTCCTAACACTAAAACTGTGAACCCTCACGCTCACATATACTATGTTTATGTATACTGTATATGTATACACATATATAGATACACACGCATGTATATATACATATAAATATATGCATGCATCAAAAAAAAAAAATATATATATACACACACACATTATATACTTATACACACACACGTGTTTGGATCTCACATGAGGTAGGGGGGAGGATCAGAAATCCTTTAATGATTATTAGTTACTGAATAACTAAACAGAGCTACCATAACCCCCGCAAGCTCCTCTGACACCGCATGGGTTACATAAAGTAGCTCTGTGCCCTAAGTGTTTTAGGTCTTGTCATATAGACTAACCTGAATATGCAGTACTCTGCATGGTTAACACTTCACCTCAGCATGTCTCCAACTCCACTCCCTCTTCCCCTTTCACCCCCCTCCACCTGCCCATCGTCCTCAGTGTCACCACATTGGGGGAACTTGGGAGAGCCCCACTGTGTGACAGGCCTAAGGCATGAGTTCTGAGCATGTATGTACTGTAGTATGTTCCACTAAACTGCAAGTGCAGTCGTGTAAGTATCCTTGGGGCAACTTTCTTATGTGGACTCTTGAGGATAATTTGCGTGAATGCCCCTGAAGTCTGTAAATTCCCTTGGGGAAGTATAATTTATGGTTCCCTTTGTTTACAAACGTTATAATACTACCTTGGGGCAATTAGCGTGTGCGCAGGTATTAAGCATGAGAGTTCTCCATCTCGCATGCCCTAGGGTAATTGAGCTGAGCTCACCTCTCGTGTGGGGTAATTTGTGTGTGTAAGGCGTCTGCGCTTGCTGTCTCTGCACGGTTGTTAACATGCCCTTGACGAGGCTACTAAGATATTAATCAGCTGCAGCAGATCATGCGTCTGACGGGAACACCTCCCTCTTATCTCATTAACAGGATGCCCAGCCACGAGGTGAGACAGCAGGGCTGGGGTGGGCAGGGAGACAACTAAACCCTCAATGGCTGGGGTCAGGCTCAGCCCATCACAGCGAATGTTACCTCTCATTCTCACCTGATGCAGCCTCTCCATTTCTTCAGTCACCCAGTTATGACTCCAGTTCATGCAGTTCACCCAGTGCAGCCTCAATCATTGATTTAATTTATTTACCCAGCTCACACTCACATGTATGCATTCACCTTTGCATAGCTCCATTCATTCACCTGTATAAGCCTGTGTCATTCATTTATTCACACTCACATGCATGGAGTAACTCATTTATTCACCTTGGGCAGAGTTCCACATTCATTTACTCACCTTCACCGTGTCTCTCTTTATTCACCTGGTGCAGCATCTCCTTCATTTACCCAGTGCAGAGACCCATTAATTTACTCACCCAAAGCAGCCTCATTGAGTCATTCACCTCAAGTATCACGTTTCTTCCTCTACGTGGAGCAGCCTCTCATTCATTCATTCATTCATTCATTCATTCATTCACCCATAGCACCTTGTACATGCATTCATTTACCTTGGGCAGTCCCTCCTCAATTTATTCATTCATCCCATGCAGCTTCATTCACAGCCCCTCATTTGTACACCAGGTGCCCCATGCATTATCAGCACTGAATGAGAGCCGCACAAGGAGAAGGTGGGCAAACACCTCTATCCCACTATATCCTGCATGAACCTGGGAGAGGCGGGAGGGAGGCAGTTACTTATTCGCATGTTAACTGCATGTTCGCATGTGTTAGCCATTCTTACCCGCAGCATCATAGCATGTGACTACCCAGCTAGAACCAAACGAGGGAGTCTCCCATTCCCTCTCTAGCAGCTGATACCCTCACTGGTATTAAAGGCCGGTCTACCCCAATGCTCTGTAGCCTTGCATAGTCATCAGTGACATCATAAATCCAATATGTTTGCTGCCTTTGCTCCAAAGCAGGCTACACCCTAACAAATGTTAAGGTCTCTTCTATTATTTAAAAACATGTTTTTTTTTGTTTTTTTTTAGGGGGGTGGTTCAAAGTGCATTAATTATAACTGTATAAAAACAAAATCACAATGTCAGTTTGATGTCAATTATAGTACAGGAAATTCCAGGGATCATTGTAGTTTTCCATAACAGTGGGATACAATGTAACAATTATCTAGTAGCAGAGATGGTTCTTAGACTGGGGATATATCACTGCTAAAGAAACTGAACTGCATATTAAAATCCTGCTCTATTCAAATGCGCCCTCTCATGCTGTCACCAAATGGTCCCTGTCACAGGCTGAACCAATAATGCCATCAGGAGGTGACGATTGCACAGCAGAGACATGCAGAACAATTAACATTGCACTACACAGAGAACATCCAAGAAGCAATGTTAAGGGTATTTTAGGACTTTCTAGATTAAACGCACATCACCTGACATGGAAACAGGATGAAAACAGCAATACCTACTAACTAACCTACCCCCTTTTATTTCCAGAATAGTAAACAGGGGTCCTTTTGGAGCAGAACCATGCTATTATCAACTCTCGGGACACCCCAGTTCTGCTTCCTTGTTTTTAAAAGGGATTTAAATAATTGTCCAATAGGAAGCCACAACCGATGTTACGGCTTCTTATTGGCCGTCATTTTGTTTCCCCTGAAGAGAGATTTCTACACGGGTACTTCACCGGTAAATATCTCTGGAATAAGGAGTGAGAGATCCCCGGAGTTGTTAATAGCGCTGTTTATCTCCAGGTGAACATCACCTCCCAGGTTCAATGTTAAGAAAATTAATATATATGTTAGGTAATAAAAAAGTGCAGGGATGGGTTGCTGCATTCACGGGTTTATTAATTGGGGTGTAGCTGGGGTGTAGCTTGTATTTAAGGGGTTAAGATAAATCGCCTACATTTTCTGATATCATTGGTGAATCTTCAAATATCTTTTTAGCCAAGTCCAAACTTATTTGAAAGTGTATCTCCTCCCAGGGACCACTTCATCCTCTCTTTACTAATTTCTCTGTAATCTTACCCTATCTTTCTCTGTCTCCCCCCCTTCTCCCTCCAGGCCAGGAACTACATACAGTCGTTGCCATACATGCCTAAGATGAATTTTGAGGATGTGTTTCTGGGAGCCAACCCACAAGGTTCGCGGGAGAGAGTGGGGGTCGTCTTGGAATGTGGGACATTCTTCTGCTACAGAGACATCACACTTAATTTCTTGATCAAGCGCAACTCCCATTCCCTCTCCATTTATTCAGTTCACTCTCTCATTCCCTCCTTCATCCACACATTTACCGTCTGCAGTTTTCTATTCCCTCTCCTGGTGTCTCCACACATTCCTTCCCTCCCTTGCCTTCTGCAGACTCTCATTCCCTCTTTCCCTTGCCCTCTGCAGACTCTCATTCCCTCTTTCCCTTGCCCTCAGCAGTCTCATTCCCTCCTTCCCTTGCCCTCAGCAGTCTCTCATTCCCCCTTTCCCTTGCCCTCTGCAGTCTCTCATTCCCTCCTTCCCTTGACCTCAGCAGTCTCTCATTCCCTCCTTCCCTCGCCCTCTGCAGTCTCTCATTCCCTCCTTCCCTCGCCCTCTGCAGTCCCTCATTCCCTCCTTCCCTCACCCTCTGCAGTCTCTCATTTCCTCCTTCCCTTGCCCTCTGCAGTCGAATTTCTGCTCCTGCTACCCCCGGTCACACACTCTACCTGCTCTGCCTCCTCAGCCGTGGACCTGCTGGAAAAGATGCTGGTTCTAGACACAGACAAGCGGATCACTGCAGCCGAGGCTCTGGCCCATGCCTACTTTGCTCAGTACCATGACCCCGATGATGAGCCTGTGGCTGATCCATATGACCAGAGCTTCGAGAGTCGCGAGCTGGACATCGAGGAGTGGAAGAGTGAGTGTCTCTTCTCCCTACTACTCAGGGCACAGCACCATTACCTCCCCCCCCCCCCCCCAAATCCACCCACACTGACTACTTGCAGGAGGAGTAGTTATGGGTGGCGACAATAGTTATGGGAAGTGGTTTTATGAAGTGTGGGTTCATGATCAATGTTTAGAGATACTCAGTGTCATTGTGTAGTGCAGTGTGCACATACTCGGTCTCATCATAAGGTGCCCTTTCCAGGTCTGACGTATGACGAGGTGGTCTGCTTCGTGCCTCCTCCCCTGGACACAGAGGAGATGGAATCTTGAGGGACTGCTCCTGAGGTGCTGTCAGTCACTGTGAAGGCCGGGGTACTATCCGACCCCTCCTGCTATCATACAAAGTGCATCTTGGGCCGCGGTGTTGGGGATTTACACTTATACATATCTCTCTCTCTATATATAAATATATATATATTTTTTTTTTCCTGTGCTGGGGAGAGTTATTTATATAGGATATCTATGTAACTCCTGCTGCATGCGCTCCCCAGTTGACCTCTTTCTCTCCCCATCCCAGCGTAGATGGGAGGTCCATGTTCCACCTGTCTCGCTTGTCTTTGGAAGAATCAGCAAAAGGGTTTTATTGGAGAATGTATTTAATAGGTATCAGTGTTTGCTGCAGCAGGGAACTGGCTGCCCCTACTGTATATCCTAAAGTCTGTCTGTAGAGTGTCATTCCACACCCCACGCGAGTAACTTTGGCCCATATGGGTTATGAGGGCTGAATGCTGCAGGGAGGGGGAGGTATTTTGCCCTTGAGATGGGTATTTTTCCCTGTAATGGGGGTATTTCCCTGATATCAACTTATGTTGTATACTTCTAGCTGTTATCCCGAAAATCTTATATCTTATTTTTTTTCTCTTGATAAATGTATATCTCGAGGGAAAAAAATATCAGCAGATAGGAATATTTAAGCAGCAAAACACAGCTTCTGTGCAAGCCTCCCTCTTTATTCAGCTTTGCAGAGGGGATGTAAAGGTGTGTAGAGCATATATAGAGAAGCAGGCCCATTTGGCAGTGAAACGGTTACATGGTCAGTCCAATGTACGTGCAAAGTGACCTAATGACCGTGACATTTTTAAGGGTCCGTCCCACGTAGGACCAAAGTAACCCAATAGTAACATTTAACACTTTGCTTCCCTTGGGACAACCTTATCAAACTGGTAAAATAAATTCGTTTAAAATGAGAAGGTATCCATTATAAATACAAATATATATATATTTTATGGTGTCATTTATCGAGATTTAACACGTTAAACATATCACTATCATTACTGTAGGTCACTTTGGTCCTACATGGGATTGACCCTTTAACCATGTAACTTAGGTCCCCAGTGGGAGATTTAAAGGTTTACAGTGGAGCAATCTTCAGCACTTTTTAGCCCAAGTGAAGTGGCCCTCTTGCACAAGGAACGGGGTTAAGTCTTGTTTGAAACTTAAATCTTTGTGTCCCTTCTCTTGGTCCCCAGTGTGCTGAATTTGGGGAACTACATCCAATGCCATAAACGAGCACTGGTCAAATAAAACCTATTTTTCAAATGAATTTTTGTGAGTTTATTTAATCTTTTTTTTTTCTTTCTACATGGCAGATATTGTGTGTGTGTGTGTGTGTGTGTGTGTGTGTGTGTGTGTGTGTGTGTGTGTGTGTGTGTGTGTGTGTGTGTGTGTGTGTGTGTGTGTGTGTGTGTGTGTGTGTGTGTGTGTGTGTGTGTGTGTGTGTGTGTGTGTGTGTGTAACAAAGTGACTGTTCTAATGCGCTCAAACCCCGAAATATTTTCATTAATTCAAAAGCTAACTCTAAAACTAAACTTTTAATGATATAACTAAAACTTGATATACAGTACATGGAGATAATCGTGAATATTCCACTGTTGATGTTCTTATTGAAACTGAGTTTGGTTCCATAAATTTCAGAGTTGGTATAGTACCCAAACTGGCACATGATTTAATAATACGGACCGACTTTTTCCATTTTCTAAAAATTTGGTCCTCCAGTCAGAATAGCACCCAGTGTTCAACAGCGGACCATAAAGAGGTAACAGAAGAAACAAATCCTTTCCCTTTTTCAAAAATGGACGTAGATGAGGTCACAAATTAAAAGGGGAAAGCGGTAGAGTCCTACATTGCCGTGATCAGGAGCGGAGAGGGTCAGAGTTCGGGTGAAAGCCAATGGTCAGAGATAGAGCTAGAGATAAACACAGACCGAGGGAGGGAGGCAAGGATGAAGTAAGCACTTCGTAACCATCAGAAGACTTATGCGCAGCCAGTTTGGTAGAGGGCTAGCTGAGCATATAAGAGGCCAGGAACCACTTGGTTGCTTGCATGAATTAGGGCAGACCTGCCCACAAGGTAGCTGCTGTCCAATGAGAGACGGAGGCGGAGAAGACCGCAGGTGAATATGATGTTTACTCAAGGGCGATTGACACTTCACGCGTTGTTCGCCTGGCGGCGTGATGCGATAACGTGTCTGATACTTTGGGAGCATTGGGAAGACCCTTCAGGGGAACAAAGTGAGCTTGCCTGGAGAAGCGATCCACTACTACCAGGATGGTGTTCATGTCACGGGAGACCAGGTTTATCAACACCTTTTTATACCGGGATCTTATGATTGAGCAAAGCAAGGAGGTAAAATAAATTGTAATTTATTTCAGGAAAAGACATACACGCAATGTAACAGAATTTACACGGTTAACACACTTACTGGGAACGGGGCTAACGAATAAACTTGTCCTTTAAATGAAATTCAGAAAAACCTCTGTAGGAGCCCTTTCCAATGACCGGGAGGTACTCCCAAAATCCTGGAACTGATTTCGGCATGCAATGACAGCCGCGACCGCTATGTTCTCAAAAAGTGGGACTTAGAAAATGTTCTCACTCAAAATCTTTGAAGCCGGCTCGCGTCTATTCAGTACAGAGCATCTTTGAATTTGCCACTGTTGGTTTGGCGCTAGGAATCTCCGCTCCTGATTGGCTGCACAGCTCCTTATGGGGTTCAGTGTCCCATTCACAAACCTCTACAGCCTAACCCTAAGGGCTGTTATATAGTGTGTGCGGCCATTACTTAGCAGTGCTTTATAGACACAAGCCTGGGAAATTTTTCTGCATTTAAACCTCTATTTTGTGCTAATTGAATAGTTATATATGTGATTTCAGTTCTCTCAATAGGTGTTCATGAATACACCATCTCAAACGCAATGAGTTCTCAACAGAGTATTATTGACAATACCTTTTAAATGTGATTCAGCATTACGTAGAGGAGTTCATGAATATACCAAACTGATCACACAACTAGCACTTTAGATATTCAGTTTTTGTGTATAATCAACAACTGGTTAATCAAGGTGCCTAGAGACATCATTTTTTTTAGTTAGATGTCTCAATCTATGGTTATTAAACCTGTAAATGTTGTTTTTGAGCTACATTGAAGTAAGTCTTGAATCATATCAAGACATTATTTGCGTTGTTCATTTTAATTACCACTATTCTCTCTAGAGGGGTTAATTAACCACCTAGCTGGGTCATAAGGGGCCCGATTCCACTACCTATATCAATTATATGGTGGAGTTCACATATACATTTCCAAACATATATTTATGTATGGTATTTACTCCTTAATGTAAAGTATATATACAGTATTAGATAACGAGTCAATAGCTAGGTGGCGCTATTGCTCAATTTTCATCAGCATAACCCGATTTTCTGGACCTTAGTTCAAGGTACATTCAAACAGACCAAACGAGAGTACTAATTTAGTCGTTTTTTATTCTTGTATCATTACTTATCGTGAGATCGTGTGTGTTCGTGCTGTTTGTTTAGTAGTGTTTTGTCCAACATTATTTTAACAATCGACCATTAAAGATTACGTTTTAATTTCTTCATTTACCCACATTTTTTGGCGCGTGCTGTACCTAAAGGGGTCTTTTTCACTTGCTTCGGCAAGTTTTTGTTGTTCAATGTATTTGTTTGTTATGCTTATTCTGTAATGATGTTTAGCCATGTCCGTTTGTAGTTTGTTTTGATATGCTAATGAGCAATTGAACTGTCTGCCGATTGGTTGGAATTGAACCAATCATAGCCGCCGAATGGGTGAAAGTATTCTTACCCATTACACATTATTATACCCCTGAGGAAGTGATGGAACTAAATGTGTAGGGTCAGAGGTCAAGGCGATCATGGACAGGAGTGTGCGCAGCATTTCAAACGTGGTGACTAAGGAGAGAGAAGGAGCTGTTTTGCCACAGTTGGACTCACATGCTTGTATTTAACTGCTGTGTTGTAAGTAGGATTCTGGTTTTATAACCAGATCATCTTCAACAAGCCATCTCTATTTTTATGGAACATATAGTAGTTTTCATTATTTTTTTAATAAATTAGTTCAATTGTTCATTTAGTCAGTGAAAGATATGCTTGTCTCTGAAATGATTGTCTGAGAATCTGCAGTGGTTACACTGGGAACTGCAAAGGGATCAGAGAAATAGACGCTTGTCTCTGAACTTGGTGTCTGAGGATCAGTAGTGGGTACACTTGGTACTACAAAGGGATCAGAGAAATATACGCTCGTCTCTGAAGAGGGTTTCTGAGGATCAGCAGTAGTTACACTAGGTACTGCAAATGGATTAAAGAAAGGTACGCTTGTCTCTGAATTTGGAGTCTGGGAAACAATAAGTATACCAGATACTGTGGGGAATTTAATGGGAAGAACCATAGAAACAAAGACGGGGCTATCCAACATTGCATGGAACCCAGCAGTAGGGGTACTTTTCTTGGAAAAATCAGAACTAGGTATATTTAACCATGTGGGGACATTAGTGAAAGGTCTGTTTGTCTCTGAAGTGGGTTTCTGAAAATCCACAGTAGATATACCAGATATGATGGGACACTTTGTGGCAAGAGCCTTAGAAACAGTCAAAGGGACCTCAGACATTGTAGGCGAATAAGAGAAAGGAGAACCTGCTTTTAAATCTGATGTCTTATAACTAGCAACGGTTACAGCAGGTACTGCATGAGAGTTAGAGAGGATGGAGGTGCAGTGACAGAGCTGTGTGTGGGAGGGGTCTGAGACCCATCATGGCCACAGCCCCAGGTGGAGTGAGAGGAGTAAGGCCTCGGCCATGTTTAGCGCTTGCTTGCGGAAGCGCGCTGAGGCGCGCTCCCGCTCAGCACTGAGCCCCTACAGCGGCAATTAGAGCCACTTTAGTAGGGGCTCGCCTACGATTCCACAAGTACGCGGAAGCGTAGGTCTTAGGGGAATTTAAAATTCCTCCGCTTGCCGGCGCGTCAGGCCGGTCACGTGAGCGGTTCGCCCAATGAGGGCGAACCAGCTCCGTGACGCAATTGGCCCGCCCCCGGCCCGCCCCCTGACGGCGCGCCGGGCAAGCAACCGCAAGGCCAGGGAAAGCACCCACTTTCCCTGAGCCTCGGCGCGCCTCAGCACGCCAGCGGTAAGCCTGGCCGAGGCCTTAGGCTGCTGAGGAGTGCAGCTAAAGGAAAGAAAAGTTTGTCTCCAGAGAAAGAGATGAAACTGCAGACAGCGATAAGTAAAATAAAGAAACAGAAGAGAAACCCGTCAGTGTTCAGTCTACGCTCTTGCTTCCTAAGATGGTAGAAAGTAGATAGTTTCTCTCCTTCCTCTTGCAGCTCCTGTGGCATGAAGTGCTTCCCCCCACTTCAGAGATGGACACCATTGGAGAACTCAGTCGGTGAACCAGACAACCAAGAAAGAAAGCACAGGAGCGCACCAAGGTAAGGATAAGGTATATTTAGGTAAAAACAACGACAATATAGTAACTTACATGTATGTAAAAGTTAATTCATGTACATGTCAAATTAGCTCCTCATCGGATCAGCTTTGCAATAGATCAAGCAGGGGGGCAAGGTATAGTGTCCTATGCAGCAGTCCCGCGTGCTGGGACTGATTCCGGGGCACTCACTGTTGATCACTTCTGCCTGTATGCGGATGTAAGCGTGATGCGAGTGCGCATGCGTGGAAAAAAGGCCCCCTGTTCGCAGAAGCCGGATGGATTCCGGAGTCACGACCGGAGCAAATACACTTGTGTATGCCAGCCACCAATTGATAGGCTGGTTACACACTTCGCGACGCGTTTCGTTTCGAGGTGTTCCCTACCTGTCTTCTGGTTTAGGGGGGATTCCGATTGTCTCCCGCGTGAAGCTTGAGTGTAGGTATATTTCAATTAAGATATATATGGTAAACTTAGATATCCAGATCCAGAGTGTGGGAGACAGACAGACAGGAGAGAGAGACACAGACAGAGAGAGGGGAGAGAGAGACAGAGAGAGGGGAGAGAGGGGCGAGAGAGATAGAGGGGCGAGAGAGACAAATAGCTGTGTGATGACCTTAACTCAATGCGTTTTGCGTCAAATTATGTTTCATCGGGGTGATGAAGCGTCATTTGACGCAAAACGCGTTACTGTGAGGTCACCATGCAGCTGCATGATGCTGGACACCTGGAAGCTGACATCCCCCTACCTCCACGAGGATGCCAACTCCAAACTGCATTCTCCACTTTTAACAACTTGCTGTCTGGACTGCTTTCCTGATCAGATATTGGACTGTGAGATTGCGGGGTTCTGGTTCTTCAGGATCTGCCACTCTGTGGATGTGTCTTTTTGGATATGTGGATGACTATATCTACATGATCCTATTTTATATGTAAGTGTATTTCGTTCCTTTTATAAAAGTTATTGTGCTGGAACTTGTGTTTTTCCTTTTTGCTCCCCTCTTTGTTGTTTTACAGGCAAGATGCAATCCGCCTCTCTCCTCCTCCCCTCAGTCTAGGCCTCTCCCTCCCTGGCTCCGTAGGTACCACATGATCTTCAACACCTGGCAATCCCGTGACAGTGAGCAGGCCCTGCATGCCATTGCAATCCTTAAAAAGCTTACTTTTTAAGATCTTTTATTTTAAATAATTAGCAAATTGTTGAAATATCATGATTGCCAGAGTTATTCTAGCTTGGCTATCTTATAGCGGCCAATTATGTAAACTCTCGCTGATGTTCTGCATCTCGCTGATTTAGAGTTAGTCTCACTGATTGTGAGCAGAATCATTTTTATAGACTTGATTCAGTGAAAATGATAAAAATGAGTACCTTTCCATTATAATGCGATATTTTTGATACAGAACCTCCAAATCTTAGGAATTTCGGAGCTTGTAGGCCGACATCTCTGCAGCACATTGGTCTATTGAGAATAGTGCTGTGAATTCCATGTGGGAACCTAGAAGTTGCCAGTGGGAATTTTATTCTGTTCTTGGTCTCTGATGACTGAACAGCTGACAATATAAAGGCATGTTTTAGATGACCACAACAGGACTCAGAATGTGCTCTTCTACTGTATGTACTGTAGGCGTAAAAAAAAAAACAAGAAAGAAAAGCAAACCTTCGGTAGGTGAGATGGAGCTGCACGGAAATTAAAAAAAGAAATATAGATTGCAGATTTACAACTAAGTGCACATTCACAGAAAGTTGGATATCCTTTCATTTACTTATTTCAGGGCATTCAGTTGTATCTATTGCAGATGGTGTGTTTTTTAAAACTGCCAGGCAAAACATTATGATGTTGAATGTGTAAACAGAGGAAATTGGTTGGGCTTAAGACAAAAAACTAAGGCATACATAGAAAGTTAGTGAGAACAGCCCCTTCAAGTCTCATGCAATTTATATGTCTTATGCACTAGCTCACGGTATATCATATGGTACCAGGAGAGCCCGAGGCAGCCCTGCCTTTATTTGCCATTGCTCATCCCTGTTTGTCATCAACCCATCCACTTTTATCATTGCCACGCGCCCGTTTAATCTTCACCCCGCCATCCTTTCTTCACTACCTCACCCATGGCAGACGCTCCTCCTTTGCTCTGGAGGGGAGGAGCAATCTCGGATAGATCTCACGCAGGTGTGAAGCCCAGTCTCACTCCGGAGTGACGCACCCTTGACAGCTGAGTGATAAAACAACACATATTGAGGAATTTGGGATGAGCGGAGGAAAAAATTAACAGATGGGATTTTTCTGCAGAAATTAATTCAGCAATGTACGGTATATAGCCAGGCTAGGTTTTGCGTACATTGTGAAAAGTTGTGAAAATCCATTAAAAAAATTCAGCAGAAATTCTGTTGTAGCAGAAATAGCTAGTTTTATTGATCTTAATCTGTGAGGGGTTACGAGATCAAAAACCACATTTAAATTATTGACAGTGGAAAAAATATACATTAGGTGACATTTCTAATACAAAGAATGTGTAGAAGTAATTTTGCTGCCAGTAAATGATTATTAGTCAGCACAATAAAAAGGGATGTCTAAATGCCATAAAATCAAAATGTAAGATATTGTACAAGTTGCAGGATCCTAGGTTTGTTAGAGCAGGGGTGTGCAAACTGGGGGGGGGGGCACCCGCCACGGGGCACGCTAGGTTAGCTTCTGGGGGCCCCGCGGTTTACTGAGGCCCTGCGGTTTACTGAGGCCCCGTGCACTTCCTGAAGGCACTTAAATTAAATGCCGGGGAAACGGCAAAGGCCTCTATAAACTAAACTAAACTGCACTTACATTGGCTCAGACGGCTTCTGGAGATGCGTCACCATGGCAACGCCACGTCAAATGGCGCTGTGGGGTCATGTGAAGTCACATTACAATGGCAACGTGACATCATGATGCCCAAAACGCCAGAGCTGAGGTAAAAAAAGCAGGGAAAAAATAATTGCGCTCCGCTGTGTTAGAGCACAGTTTATGTCAACAGAGCCATTAAAGTGGCTCTTGGGAGCGAAAGAGTTAACCCATTTCAGCACATTGTTTGACCAGCTGGTTAACAACATTGATAAACTTTCTAGGCAACAAGTGATAGTGTGGCCTTTTATTTAAAGGTCCACAGTAGCCAAACATCTGCTACTATGCTGAAAAGGGGAGGTCCTACTTAGAAACAAATTCAATTCGTGACAATAACATGCTAAATGGTTTACATCTAAGTGACTAACACCATTAAAAAAAAATAAGACAAGTATTTTATATATTTTTTTTAATGTAGTTTGCAAACATGGTAAATTGAAGGTTAGAATGCAGAATCCTCTGGCACTGAAGGGGTTACATATGGTTGTACACCTACACATTTATAACCAGATATCACCAGATAAATACACTGAATGTAAAAGGGAGACTCTCTGCAACATACATAAAAAGGCTTTGAAAGGCCTCTAATGGCAGGTGTACAATGCAGCGATAATAGAAAGCTGCATGTACAGCACTAGTGTTGTGAGAGAAGCCCAAGCACACACTGATGGAGAGAGGAAGTCATTAGGTCTGAACAATGCTGATCTCAACAAACAAGATAAGATGTACCAGGCTCTGTGTTTACTCAGCTCTCAGCTGCCCCCGCACTGCTCAGAAAAGCAAAGCATCAAAGGAGAGAGGGAGATTGGAGCATGAAAAGAGCATGAAAATCATATATCTGATCAGCCAGCCTGACAATAAGCATAATAATTCAACAGTGACATCACCAACATGGAGCATTATTCCATACCCAGGGCGAGATAAGGAATTTGCTCCGGGTGGTTACTTATCAGGCTGGGGAACCAGAGCATTACTGGTGAAGAAATTGAAATGGCAGATTTATCAAAGAAGAAAGTCCCATTGATCAGCAGTGAGATTTTTTTCCGATGAGACATCTGGTTCTATTTCTGCTCTAGTTTTACAGTCAAAAGGCGTTGTACAATAGAGGGATACTTATCAATGTAGAGGCCCCCCAAAAACTGCACCAGAATAATAAAAGGAAATAAATTGCCATTGATTTGTAAGTAATTTTCTTTCTTTGCTAAATATGGAACCAGTTTCGGAGCTGTATGACTTTGATAAAAGCCTTCATGGCTTCATGTGTTTCTGCAGACCCTCTTTAATACTGTACACTAGGGCAGGTATTAGTTAATTCTTTAGCACAGGGAGCTCAGTCATTAAGACTGAGCCACTGATTGAATCACTTGTGCTGAAGCAGGGATATCCTTAAAATCTGACCTGCTGGTGGCCCTTGAGGACTGGAGTTAGCCATCCCTGCATTAAGGTGTATTTATCAAAGTCTACCAGCAGCAAAATCTGGGCAATGATTCTGTACCAGATGTATTAAAGAAGAGTAATCTGACAGACATAAATGGGATTGTCCATTGGATACATTTGTTGCAGTTTTTGCCCTAGATTTGGAGCCATGAAAAAAAAATACAGAACAGTGTCTATTTATCAAGGCAAGACTGGTACAATTATGGGGCAGAATCCCCAGAATCATAATCTCATTTTAGGGTTCTTAAAACAAAGAAAAGGTTGAAACCACTGCCATAGAGGATGAAAGTAAAATGATTGTGCCTCTGCAGCTCAACTCAGTTTAACCCTTTGAGTGCCCAAAGATGTAGTTTCTACACCATGGGATCTGGCACTCCAGGGGCTTGGTCATGTGACCAAGGAAAGCCTTTTTTTCAGCTTAGTTTGCATCCTGCATTCCCATAGAGTGCAGGACGTGATCTGGAGTGAAGGGAAATTGTATGGGACGACTCCTCTTCCATTTCCGGGTATATGATCATGATTTTCCTGGCGGGATCCTGGCACTCTGGTTACACGGCTTCTTTGACACTCCAAGGGTTGATATAACATTTCTACACAAAGCATAGGATCATATGAAGTGACTTCCATCACTGTTTTTCTCACAAACAACATACCTGATTGCTTTATTCATGTCAATATTATCTCTCTTTAATTTATCTCTGATAATGACATTGTGTAGGTGATTCGATTCCAGGTACCCATAGTGCAGGGGTGCTCAACTCTAGTCCTCAAGGGCCACCAACAGGACCAGTTGGTGGCGGTGACAGGGTGAAGGCATTCACTAATAATTATACCTGGGAAACATATCTGACTTCTGAAACCAGTAGTCAGAAGGTTAACCCAATCAGAGCTACCTGGGCAATCGGGGCTGAATTAAGGCAGCTGTTAAAGGTGCCAGACCTAAGCAGGAAGTAGAGAGATTTCCCAAACCAGGAAGCATGCCGAAGGCTCTGCTCCCTCAGACAGAAGATTGCCACCTGCAGTGATCAGCCTTCCAAACCGGCAGATGAAACTAAAGCTGCTGTTGCAGTATCCTGAAGTGATTACATGGACTCTCTCTCTAAGGACAAAACTTCCCAAACACAGTTAAGAACTTTATAGGGGTGATTTACAAAGCAGTGATAAAATCAGTGCATTTGTGCCCAACTATGCATAGATTTATTGCGCACAAAAGAATGAGGCCAATAATTGTATTCACTAAGAATGAAGGCCATTTTTTAAGGCCGATGGTGCATTTTTTCTATCGTCCGACTAGTTTTTGTTTCAGTGCTATCGTGCTATTAATCCTATAGCTCGATAACTGATAAAAAAAAATTTGCAGCCTGGAAGAGCTGCTTGGAAACACTGCGTTTCCATGCTCGGCTCTTATAGGCGATCGTGCAATAAAAATATGTATTTTGATAAGTGTGTGGGAGCAGTAACATTAACTATGCTCAGCCGATGTGCCAGTGGCACAGTTGAGCATATAAGGAAGTGAGGGACCAATGGGAGAAGAGGAGGAACGGAGGTGCGTCCTCAGCGGGAGCAGGGATAGGCAGAAATGCAGGAGACAGGTGTAGGCTAGGTAGCAGATTATACCTGTTGAAGCGGGGCTTGTGTGCGTTGCGCACGCATCACCTGCACGCGCTGCTGTTGCGTGAACACAAACCAGAGGTGGGACCTCCGTCAGTGTCTTCAGCAAGGAGCCGGGTGCATGCCTGTGCATAGCGCTGCGAGGGGGAAGCGCGGGTCCCGAGGATGTGCTGTCGGGAGCGTGGAGCATGGAGGATGGAGACGCTAAGGTGGGAGCGTGCTGAGGGCGGCGTGACTCCTGGTTCCTTACACCTTTGCAGTGGAGGTTGGTCAGGGAGGGAGGGGGGGGGTGGAATAGAAAGTCCTCTTTTTTGTCTCAAACCCGATACACCATCTTCTGTGTGGTCCCGTTCTCCTTTAGTGGTGGTGATTTCCTATTATCTATCTCCAGTGAGTCTACATCTACTGAGAGGAGAACGCATTTAGAACTATCATAGCAGCACTGGGGTG
Organism: Ascaphus truei; assembly: GCF_040206685.1. NCBI lineage: Eukaryota > Metazoa > Chordata > Amphibia > Anura > Ascaphidae > Ascaphus > Ascaphus truei. Next base: position 28,358,329 of record NC_134491.1, read on the forward strand.
ATGTTCACTTCTGGGATTTCTGTGTGAGCTAGCCACGGCAACCAGACTTTTTGGAATTTATTGCCAGTCTCATGAACTAGACTTGTTAATTTTTCCATCTGACACACAAACCATATTCTGTTCCTAATTTTGGCCAGTGAAGGAATCTCTTTTTTTTCTTCTTCCATAATGCAGTGATCTCACACCTCGTTGCTGTTGCAAAGTGGGCAACTAGTTTGTTTTCAACTCTGGCTAACCCCATGCATTGGTCTATTTAATAGGAGTAGCAAGGGGTCCAAAGGAATATTGAGGCCCAAAATACTCTGTAGCCAATCTTTAATTTGTTCCCATAAGGGTGCAAGACGAGGGCAGGACCACAGCATATGTAACAGGTCAGCTGGCTCTCAACATTGTTTGGGACACAATGGGGAGTAACCTGGAACAAATTGAGATAATTTAAGTGGAGTGGGATACCACCTAATTAGGACTTTATATGCATTCTCCTTTAACCTCGTGCAAATTGAACTCTTAGCAGCTCCCATCCCAATCTTCTTCCTCTAGCTCCTTACCTAGGTCTGCCTCCCACTGAGCCACATATTGTAATTTTCGAGAATAATATAAACCAGAACAGGTCACTTCTTAAAGCTGCAGTTCAGTCAATATCCTGCATGTTTGTTTTTTTTTTTTTTAATAAATCAGTTCTGTAGTAAGAAAAAATACTTTTAGCATTTTCTGTTTTAAAAAAAACAACTTTGAAAGACCAATTTTCTTGTATTCTATTTTAACACCCATTTGCTAAGGCACTGCCCCTTCATGTCCTGTCACAAGCCCTGGCACACCCCTTTGTCAGCCCTGCCCTCCCTCTAGCACATGTCAGTGCAGGAGTGCTCATGAATATTCATGATCTTCCACTGAGTGACAGAAGCAGAAGAAAAAGATATCCCTTCACTAATGATGTCACCAAATTTCGCCGATCAATACATGGAGAACGAATTGACCTGCAGCTATACAGTTCTTTAGGTAAGTAGAGATTGCCCACATGAAACTATTGAAGTAAAAAAAATAATAATAAAAAAAAGACTGAACTGCAGCTTTAAGGAGTTTTTTATAATCCATATGGATGCCTCAGAGGTAGGACTGGGATCAGTGCAGACCCAACAATTTGAAGGCATAGAACACCCTATATTGTTAATCAGCCGGAAGCTGTTTCCAAGAGAGGTGAGGTACTCTGTCATCGAAAAAGAGTGCCTCGCTGTAAAATGGGTAATTGGGGCATTAAGACATTATGTAGCAGGGGTACACTTCACACTGGTCACTGACCACACACCCTTTAAATGACTAAATACTATAAAGCACACGAACCCAAGGTTAACCCGTGGTATATGGCCCTCCAGCCCTTCTCGTTTGACACCCAGCATAGTCTGGAGTAGGAGCATGGAAATGGGGATTTTTGGTCGCAAGAAGGATTGGAGGGTTGGGTTTAAATGGAGGTGGTATGTGACAGGGTGAAGGAATTCACTGATAATTATGCCTGGGAACCATATCTCTGACTGCTGAAACCAGCAGTCAGAGAGTTAACCATCCGGAGCTACCTTGGCAATCAGGGATGAGATAAGGCAGCTGTATAAGGTGACCAACCTGAGCAGGAAGTAGAGAGATTTTTCCCAAACCAGGAAGTACACCAGAGGCTCTGCTCCTTGAGACAGAAGATTGCCACTAGCATTGACAAGCCTGCTGGACACAGCCTTGTCTAATAGGGACCAACCTTCCAACCCTGCAGAGGAAATTAAAGCTGCTGTCGCAGTATCTAGAAGGGATTACATGGACACTTTCTAAGGACAAAACTTCCAAACACAGTTAAGGACTTTATATCTTTCACTGCATAATCTTGTATAAACTAGAAGTAGGCTAGCTACCCAGGGGATAGCTAGGGACCTACTGTATTGTTAAGTCTCCTAAGGGAGTAGAGTTTTCTTTTATGGTTTGTTTTCCTTAAAGGGACAGTGTACATAATGTTTATTTGATCATGGAAAATAAACCACTGAAGGTAAAAGCCTTACCCACTGTTTGGGACTCTTACTGACCCTACCACAAGGTTATCCTGCCACAGTGGCCCTTGAGGACTAGAGTTGGCCACCCTTGCCCTATTGCCTTTTCTGACATTTAGAGGATCCTTTCACTGACTGATCAACCACAATGGATTTTTGAGTGCCTGGACCTTCAGATAGAAGGCTGCAAGACTGCTTCCGAGAGGTACAACGGCACGAATGGAGAAATAAAGTATGTTATGTTTCAATAAAAAGTTAACAGAGGTAAAAATAAAGTACCGGCTCCAGCAAAATACGTTACCTATTAGGAGCAAAAGGAAGTTAAGATTTATCATCATGTAAAAGTAGGAATATTCAGATTATTGAAAGGGCTATAGGGTCTATTTATTAAAGTTTCCCAGCATCAAAAGTAGGGCAAAGCCAGTGCAAAAAACAGCCATACTCAAAGGAAAGAAATCCTATTGAAAACAATGGGAGTTTTACTTTTGATAAATATGGCACATTTTTTTACACTGGGAGACTTTAGTAAATAACCCCCCATGTATCTAGGCAAAAGTGGTGTATTTTTGGGGCAGAACAAACTGAACCAGATGTATCAAAGAAAAAACCTATTGATTTTATACAGTGTACCATTTTTGCCTTGATAGATAAGGGTTCCCAACATCTGAAAAAGGTGAGATTATCATTTTTTTAAAAAGCAAACATGGTCCTAGGTTCCCGTATATTTCTGTTCTGATTATATAATTGTTAAAGAAAATGTAAAATGTAATAGCTCCTAACAAAAATGAGTGTCTAAATACACTAATATTAATGTGACACTATAGGTAAATAAATTGTGAACTCTAAGTGAACAAGTGATATCACATGTGAATATATATGTGAATAATTCAAATGACATAAAACCAAATCTCCACCACAAATAGTGCAAGTGCTCATGTGATACACAAATGTAAACCATTTAAATCCAGATCTGCTAAGTGACGCTAAGCATCAGAGCACCATCAAGCCTATTCAGTCAAATGGGCTTTACTATCCTCTTGGGTTTAGTAAAATTGATCCTCAGTGTTATAAATCTGTGAATAATCGTGTGCAGACTGCACAGACAGGGGGAGGAAATGAAAAGCAGTGGAGATGTGTAATGTCCTGATAGATCTATTCACTAAAGACTCCCAGCGGCTAAACTGGGGCAAAAATCAGTGCAAAACAGGCCCAGCTTTATAAAAGAAAAGCAAACCCATTGAAACACTGGTTGTGTCCCAGCTGTGCAGCCCTTAGTCTCCTTTAAGTCAAATATTCTAAGTCTCAGTCGTGTGGTGAACAGCACATTGTACTCATCGCCATCACTCTCTACATATATTTCAAGTGAGTCTCTCTAATTGAAGTCAATCAATGAAAATGTTAATGAAACAAAAAAAGGAAAACCACGCAGACAAAAGACAAGACAAGAAAAGAGACAAAAGACAAAAGACAAGAAAAGAGACAAAGGAATTGGAAAGATGCTGAAAGAAATTGGAGCAATAGGTAAAATAAAAAAAATATGTACAGTATATGGACTGAGACATTAACCATTTTGCTGCTACTAAGTGGCAGTGAAAGTGTTAAAAAAAGAAGAAGAATAAATTATATAAAAGGAGACAAATAGAGAGCTCCAAAGGAGGGGGTCAATAAATTAGGTAGGAGCTATTCTCCCCTCCCCATTCAGCACATGTAGGACCTCCCCATTCTCTCCCTCAGCATCTAACACATCCTGTTAGTCTCAACCTGCAGCAGTAGTGGTGTCATCACGGCCCCAAAGCTACTCTCTTAGGTTTTGTGTGTATTATTGTTATTTATTAACGGCTTCTGATGCTTTCAGATCAGTGAATTACTCAGCCAGAGATGCAGCTCCTCCTCCAGCTTCTGCTTTCCAGCCACCGACTGCAATGAAACCTGCAGATCCTGATCATCTGAGGTCGGATAAGAGGTTATTGTGATATTCAGGCTCCAGGTTAGACCGGCTGGAAGAGTTGGCAGTCTTTCCTGTGGCTCAGCAGCATAATCACTGTATCAACATATTAACAAGAAGGGATGGACACAGAACTGGGCGACTTTACAAGCATGGAGGAAGAAGATAGTTTAAAGGCAACAGAATTAAAGTCACATTGAAAATCTCCATTGGGAGGAAGAGTTTCAGCACCAAATGCAGTAAGTTTCATTCTACAACTCACAGATGTGTTACAAAGATGGCGCAGGATTTCATAATTGCACATCATCTAATTAGCTGTAATTTGTCGATCTTTGAAAATCAGAAACGATAGCTAAGAGGTCAATGGTGAGATACCAAAAGTAGATGATATATAAGAAGAGGTCAGTTGTGGTAGACACCAACACTTGTCAACAAAATTCTGCCAAACACTTCCACAAACACAATGGGATTGCGAGTTAATTCACAAGAGTCCACCTGGGGTAATGTCTCTCACAATAGCACTTTGGTCGAGTCACCGGGCATTGCTATCTTCATCTCTTTTGTATACTCCTTAGTTTGCATTGTAGGACTTTGCGGAAACTCTATGGTCATATATGTCATCCTGCGCTATGCCAAAATGAAGACAGCCACCAACATCTATATTTTGAATCTGGCCATTGCCGATGAGCTCCTTATGCTGAGTGTCCCCTTTCTCGTAACATCTACTCTTCTCCGTCACTGGCCATTTGGCTCATTGCTCTGTAGACTGGTGCTCAGCTTGGATGCCATGAACATGTTTACCAGTGTCTATTGCCTGGCAGTGCTCAGCTTGGATCGCTATGTGGCTGTGGTACATCCTATCAGTGCTGCCCGCTACCGCCGACCAAGTGTGGCTAAGATGGTGAATGTTGGAGTTTGGCTCTTCTCAGTTCTCATTATCCTGCCCATTGTAGTTTTCTCCAGCACTGCACCTAACAGTGATGGTACAGTGGCTTGCAATGTGCTGATGCCAGAACCGTCACAACGTTGGGTGGTGGTCTTTGTGCTTTACACTTTTTTGATGGGCTTTCTCCTCCCCATGGCTGCCATCTGCCTCTGCTATATCCTTATTATCACCAAGATGAGGGTGGTAGCACTCAAGGCTGGTTGGCAGCAACGCCGTCGCTCTGAGCGTAAGCTCACACTCATGGTGACTGTAGTGGTGACAGTTTTTGTGGTCTGCTGGATGCCTTTCTACGTGGTGCAATTGGTAGGTGTCTTTGCCAGGAAGGGTGACACCACAGTCAGCCAGCTCTCTGTCGCACTTGGTTATGCCAATAGCTGCGCCAACCCCTTCCTATATGGCTTTCTCTCTGACAACTTTAAACGCTCTTTTCAGAAGGTGCTATGCCTCAGCTGGATGGAGAATGCAACTGAGGAGCCAGTGGACTATTATGCTACAGCTCTAAAAACCAGGGTCTACAGTGCTGAGGACCTGCAGAATGGCATGCTGACAACTGGCAGCATGTACCACAATGGGACTTGTACTTCTAGAACTCATTAACACTCATGCCCTGGCACATTTTGGACTATCATCTTCTATAAAATAGGCAACAGTACCTGGAATACTACCTATTAACCAGAAGGACACCCTTATTTGAAGACTAACTCCCACTGCTTAAAGTGGGTAGAATCACATATACTTTTGAAATGACAACAGGAGGGAGGTCAGAGGTGTGTGCATTTGGGGTGTGTGATACATATATATTTATTTGGTTCTCTGAAAGAGCAAATAGATGTATTGTTGATCCTTGGCTTTTCTGAGGGTTTCGCCAACATGGATATAATCCATCATGGATCTTCCAGTCAAAGGATTAATCTTTGTGCTATGTGTGTTTCATTGGGAAGGGATTACAGCTTTGTCTCCTAAACCCTGGATTGAGTTAAAGAAAATGCTCTTTAACATGGATCTGCATTGCCAATTAAAATAAACTAATTTGAATAAAAAGTTAATTTACCATTCTCTTGCCAGAGGAGTCTGCAATGTATTTAAGTTTTCTCTTGCGTAAAAAAAATACCACCCCCCCTCGAATTAAAAATATTAAGTGAACTACTGTGAATATCACAATATGCCAACCCATATACCTTCACCCTCCTCCATAGCAATTGTTCTTTCTTTATTTCTCTGTATCTGTCAACAATTTGGTCAATTTGGGGATAGCTTTTTAATATATAAAATGCTTAATATTATGCAGAAAACACTATATGTATATTTGTGTGTGTATATACAGATGCAGCGGACGTTATTTTAAGGGATCACGGCGCCATTTTCGTGTGCGCTGCTGTACTCCACGCGGCATTAACGCCGCCAATCGCCCCAGGCACACGTGTTTATCGCGGTTGCTTTGTTTGAATTTCATGGATTGTGTGCAATTATATGCAATGAAATGAATAATTTGTAATTTGTACAGTACTGTGTTACTGTGTCAATTTCAGGTGTTTTAAAGCCAGAACACTAAAATGCCATTTTATGCACTCGCATCTTAAGGCGGTACAGTTGGAAGAAATCCTGCGCCATGACATGGGTATTCCGAGGTATACACCTCGTGATTTGTTAAAATAATGGCCGCTGCATCTGTGTGTGTGTGTATACTGTATGTATATATGTATATATGTATGTATATATATATATGTATGTATATATATATATATATAGTTAAAGAGTCAGTTGGCACTCCTGTATATGTTGGTAAGCTATAGGTGCATGTCCCATATTGATAATATAATCATACGATACCATTCCACAGACAATCCGCAGTCAGGAAATCAGGAGACAGCACTCAGATGTAGAACAAAAATAAATGTATTAGTATATAATATAATGCATCACGAAACACAACGTTTCGGTCCTCCACAACGGGAACTTCCTCAGGGTTTCGTGATGTATTATATTATATACTAATACATTTATTTTTGTTCTACATCTGAGTGCTGTCTCCTGATTTCCTGACTGCGGATTGTCTGTGGAATGGTATCGTATGATTATATATATGTTTATATATATATATATATATATATGTATATATATATATATATATATATGTATATGTGTGTATATATATATATATGTATGTATGTATATATATATATATATATATATATATATATATATATATATATATACATACACACATATATATATATATCTCAAAGCAAAAGTGCTGTCAAGTCTTATTTGTGGAGCTCGTTAAAGATGGTTAAAGTCTTCTCACAGCTGCTTTCTGTTGATCTTTGTGAATAATTGCAGCGTACCCGTATTTTCCTGCGTTACAAAATTAGGGGTAATTGCCTGTGCTTTGCTGTTTGACCCCGTGCCATTCATAGTATGGATTTATGATATGTAATCTGAAATGCTGTTAGCGGTTTCTCTGCTACAAGGGAATATATTGCATACCGAGCAGAAAGGGGGGGGGGGGGAGAGAGAGAGAATTAAAACAGTCTCACTGGTAGGGAATGTGTTAATCATGTCTGCAGAATAGAATGACTCAATGCTGTACAGCAGGGGTTCTCAACTCCAGTCCTCAAGACCTCCCTTACAGGTCAGGTTTTCAAGATATCCATGCTTCAGCACAGATGGCTCAGTCTTTGACTGAGCCACTGATTGAGCCACCTGCGCTGAAGCAGGGGGGTCAAGGGGGTCTTGAGTTGAGCATCCCTGCTGTAAAGTGTTCTCTGGCTCGTATCAATATGTAAAACGTCCAGTTTTCTCTCGCAGTAACAGGGTATTTTGCATGCATTTTCTGGAGAAAAATGGAGGGGTTATTACTATTCAGATTGCTGATGGGGAAGGATTTTATTATGGTCTTATAATTTATTACGTGTGCTATAGTGACAGCGTAGGAGGTGCTCACTTGCATGTAAGGTCCTTTATCCCAAACTGGTTAATTATGGTAACCATCCGCCATCTAAACCGGTTAATTACTGCTGTACTAGGCTAAGGGGGTTAACTGCTGTCAAATGATACCCTTTTATTATTGCTCTGAAAGTATTTGTGAAAGAGATTAACTGTCGCACTACAGGTCTCTCTGTCAGTGACGGGTTTAATCTGTATGCTGCAGGTTCAGGGTGCACTGATTAAGTGCTTCCGGTCAAGGTCAAAGTGTCACTGTTTAACATGCCAAGAAGTGGTTAATTATTATTCAGCTCTCCCTTGATATTGGGGTTACCATCGCTTTGCAGCTTTCTCTGGTATTAAACACACCCCGCGGCTAATTCAAACTAGAAAGAGATACTCTCAATCGGTACCTATTTAGCAAGTACTGTAGTTATATTTGGTGTCTTCAAACCAGGTGTACTGATTTGTACCAATGTCTGCCTGTGTGCAAGAGCTAAGTCGTGCTCCACTGTCTGTCTCCCATTGGTTGAAGCTCAGAACCTTCAGCTAATTACTGTAGTTTGAATAACAATGACTGATTTGATAAATTATCTGCTGGTTGTTGGGGATTTTATCACTACTTTTATTTTTTGTATAAATAAATCCAGAAATACAAGTGTTATTCCTGAAATGATCTTTGCGTGTAAATTATTACGTGTGCTATAGTGGCAGCGTAGGAGGTGCTCACTTGCGTGTAAGCTCCTTTATCCCACAATGACACTGCAAGTCAAGGGGAAATAGAGTGTACCTACAGTATTTCCATGTACCCAATGCTGGAGAGTCTGTAAAGAGGTAAACAAATATTGTTTTAAGGAAAGGCAGGGGTTGGCTATTGTGTTGCAGGTCTTTTAGTAAGGGGTTAATTGTGGTGCGTATCATAGCTCTGTAGGTATCTTTCAATGTAAAAGTTTTCATTATTCTGCAAAGGCTATGATGGGGTTAATTGTTGCCTAGCAGATCTTTCAGAAAAGGGTAATTATGGCTGAGGGTTTTGTGCTGGTACCATGCTAATCTGTGCTTAACAGGGTTCTTTCAATTCACTGGTGTTAACAGGGGTTAATAATCACTGCCCTGTACATTTCTCTGGAAGGCAGTGGTTAATTGTTGCTTTGCAGGTCTCTGACTGTAGAGTTAATCCCTGCTATGCAATTCACCGAAGACAAGATGTATAATGCTGCGTTACAGATTAACAATCACATTGCAAAACCCTGGAAGGACACAGTGTGCCTGTAGGAATTGGAAGAGGTTAATCAATACTCTAAAGGTTCAATAACCGGGGGAGATATGCTCTGTAGAGCTCTGAATCAGGGAAATGGTTAAACGGTGCATTGAAAGCATGCCAGGTAATTATTTAATCTCTCATGCACTCAAAGTGTTACCCAGTACATTGCAGCTTTTTCTTGTTGCCAATTCCAACCAGACAGATGTGAATAACACGGTATAGGTTGCTCTACAAAAGAAATTAAAATGGTTAATTATATTGCTCTGTAGAACGGTCACAGAAAATATAATTATGCTTCTGTTCTATTCCGTGGGTAAGGTGCTTATCAGTTGCTGTTCACTATAATAGTGCCAATTAGCTACGATGCAAGAGAACAATTGTTGCCCAATCGTTATGTGTATGAAGGATTTAAATTGGGTGTGCGTACAAGGTGAAGGCGGTAATCATCGCTTTGCACTGAATGGTTAACCCTGGCACTGAATGGTTAATCACTGTTGTCCGATTCACGAGCAAGAGTACCAATTATTTTGCATGCCTGGAACAAGAGTTCTGCTAAGTATATGGCTGAGAAGGGGTTAACCATCACTTTGTCTTTCATGAAGAGCCCTGACTAATTATAGGATAGAGAAGGAGTGGTCACCTCCAGTCCTCAAGGGCCACCAACCAGTCAGGTTTTAAGGATATCCCTGCTTCAGCACAGGTAGCTCAGCCATTATGCAAACAAAGAATGAGTGAACGCATCATAGGGGTTACTTTTCTGTGTTTGCTATCAGTCCTTTACCCCAGCATGCACTCCTTATACAATCTACATTCTAGCTGAGCAGTAGTTGTTCTTTTTGTTTAACAGCTCAGTCATTATGACAGAGCCACTGTGCTGAAGCAGGGATATCCTTAAAACCTGACCTGTTGGTGGCCCTTGAGGACTGGAGGGGACTACCACTGGTATAAAATGAATGGGTGGGGTTAATTGTGCTGTTGATGGGTCTCCAACGTCATCATTACTTTCTGTGCCAATATACGATTTGGTTGTTGCTTTAACTTGGTACAGGACGGGGTTAATCACATTTGGGGTTAATATTTTGTAACCTTTTCAAGCAACGGTTAATTGTGGGTCAGGCTGGGGCTGTTCTCTTTCACTGTGTGTGTTCAACAAAGGGTTAATTGGTGCTTTTTATATAGGGAGTATGGTAAAACAGCATTGCCAGTGCCATGGAAGTAGTTACTCATACTGTAACTTCATAAGTCTCTCAGTGGGGGATAGGCATTAATGACTATGAAGATTGTGAACAATTGTTCTGTGCTATTGAGGTGGGAAATTGTATTGTTCAGGGTTTGAATGTACATACTGTATCATCCAATAAAGATTAAGATGAATAAAACACAGAAAAACAAGGTATTACCATTTTCAGCTATTTTGTAACCCACTCTTTCGCCACAGGGAGCTGCAACATAAAGACTCTCCGATTCTGTGAGTCTCACTGAGTCGGTGTCAGATAATCAGCATATTGCATATGCATTGCAGGCAGCAATGAAGTTACAGTACATTAAAACAAATGTAGTACTTTTTCCCCATTTAATTTACATTTATTGGTCCAGAACCATCAAATCACACCGATTTCAGTCCTTAAAAGTTATCATCTCTGACCAAACTGCGCTGAAATGCATTGCAGACCCCTTTTGGCTAATCTCAGTCAATGTTTGTTTTTAAACATGCCAACTACCCAAGGGTTTCACTAATGTTAAGTGTATGCATGTAGATAATGTATATCTTTATTTAAATAGCGCCATTAATGTAAATAGCGCTTCACAGTAGTAATACACGTGACAATCATTAATAACATAATACAAATAACAGATCATGGGAATAAGTGCTTCAGACATAAAAGTAACATTTGGTTAAAGGAGTCCCTGATCCGAAGAGCTTACACTCTAATTGGTAGGCAGTAAGAATGTACAGAAACAGTAGGAGGACATTCTGGTAAGTGCATCTGCAAGGGGCCAAGCTTTATGTATCGGGTGTATAGTATTAGTCACGGAGCTACTCATATGTTTCGTTAAGCAGGTGGGTAGAGAGGGTGCTAGTCAGGTATTTAGGGCAAGAGCATTTCAGAGGTGTGGGGCAGTCAGAGAGACCGGTTTAAGATGGGAGAGGGCTTTAGATACAAAGGGGGTAGAGTGAAGACATCCTTGAGCGGAACACAAGAGTCGGGATGGTGTATAGTGAGAAATTGGGACTAAGATGTAAGGAGGCGTAGAGGAGTATAAAGCTTTAAAAGTGAGGCGGAGAATTGACTGTGTGATGCGGGATTTGATAAGAAGCCAGGAGAGGGATTTCAGCAGGGGAGACGCTGAGACAGATTTAGGAAATACTAGAGTGATTCTGGCAGCAGCACCATTTAGGATAGATTGTAGGGGAGACAGGTGAGAGGCAGGAAGGCCGGACAGCAGGAGGCTACAGTAATCGAGACGGGAGAGAATGAGGGTCTGTGTCAGCGTTTTAGCAGTCGAGCAACAGAGGAAAGGGCGTAGCTTTGTAATATTGCGGAGGAAAAAGCGACAGGTTTTAGATACTTTTTGAATGTGAGAGGAGTCGAATGTGACCACTAGGCAGTGTGCTTGCGCTACTGGGTGCATGACAGAACTTCCAATAGTAATGTGTTAGGAGGTAGTGGGGTCAGGTTTTGGATGAAATATGAGGAGCTCTGTCATTGACATGTTTAAGTTGGCGGAGGGCCATAAATCATGATATCGCAAAGAGACATTCAGAAACTTTGGTCTTTACAGCAGGTGTAAGGCGCTGTGGCGGGGGTGGCCAGCAGTGCTATGAAGGGGGGAGGCCCGGCGTCTGACAGTGCTGCGGTGGCGAGGCCCAGTGGCTGGCAGTGCTGCAGGGGGGGCAGTGACTGCAGGCGCCCGGCGGCTGGTCACAGCAGTTGCCACCGGCCCTGCCCCACTGCAATCAACTGTCCCACGCTGAGGCTGCTCACACGCATGCGCCTGGCCTCCCTCTCATGCCGGCGCGCCGGAAGCTTAGCTCAGCTGACTTCCGCCGCTGCCGTCGGAGAACCCGGTGCCGGGTGCAGCCACACTGAGTTTAAAAATATATATGACTCACGGGGCCCGGGACGCCAACACCGGCTGTCGTCCCCCCCCCCCCCCCCCCGCCTCTTGGCAGCCCTGACTGTATTCAGTTAGGGAACGTTTTCAATGGGGCAGCGGATTCCCTTAATGTTTTCATATGGGTACACCGCTCACAACCACCCTGGTATTAGCAACACATATAACTCTGTGCGTTTCTTCAGATTAACTGATTTCTTCAAATCCTCCGTTCAATGGGTTCTTGGGATTGTTATATCCCTTCATCACGTTAACACCATATACTCTACTTAGGAGAAATTTGTTTGGTCTCGGTTACACCCCCAGGGGAATTCTCTTTTCCCCTGGTCTGTATCCATGTATATCTTGGTAGATATTTTGTATTCTCCTCAGTATTTATGTGTCCATTAGGTGGTTAAGTCATTATTAGTTTATATATTCAGTTAGTTTATTTTTGGATTTATATATTTCTGTTGATATATTTTGCAGCTTTATTATTTAGGAGATTAGCGGTTGGTGTTTTATATATTTTATTTTTTCTTTGTTAATAAAATGAATCTAATTTTCCATCAATTTTGAGTGCTTTATGTAGACCTTCTTTTTCTTTTTTTTGTGTGTGTGTATGTATAGTATGTGTGTATGTACACACACACACACACACACACACACACACACACACACACACACACACACACACACACACACGAGTGATGACCGGTTTGTAAATGCACACGGTCAGACATTTCATTCTCTGGGGCTATTCACTAAACTTCAATAAAATGAGTGAACCGCCAATAGACTTTGCATTTTTTATCGCGCTATTAAATATGTGGGTCAAAAGGGTCACTAAGAAAAAACACAAGTTTTTAAAGTTTGGTAAAAAGTGCAGCATCGAACGACTTGTTTTTTTTTTTTCTAAGTTCAATTGCGCTATAAGTTCTATCTATCGGCAACTGATTGTTGTCATGGGAGACCAGGTTTATTGTACACCTTTACCAGGATCATTCATTGAGCAAAACAAGATAATGAAATAAACTGTAAATGTATTCACAGGAATAGTTATGGTTGGAGTGCCCATGAACCGGATTACAGGTTCTGGGCTACCTGGGCATTAACTGGGTACCCCCCTTAACCTAGGGGCTCCTCATAGTTACATGGACTCTTTGCATCCATTTGCCCTATTTACCTTTCCTGGCTATGCTGAACCAGGGAACCCTAGCGGTGAGTCGCGCAAGTGTTTTCAAGGGGAGATATTGCCGTGAAAATGTGCCTACATGTATCCGGGAATCAGACATGATTCCTGGGTACATATTTAGGGGAACCGGCAACTTCGGACCCCAACCTCCTAGGCACATTCTGATAATTTCACCTCCCCCACCCTCCCCCTGAAACTCAATCCCTGCTTGCTGGCATCCCTGGAATGGTAAAAACACATACATTCTTTATTAACACACATTACAGTTTATGCATTAAACAGTACTGGGCTCAAGAGCTGATACTCCCGAACCCTTATACTCAGATCAGAGGTAACCAAAACAGGGCTTGACCTTTATTAAGAGCCTGGTTACCCCCTCACTGTCACAATTGTTGAAACTGCAGCTTGGAAGAGTTGCACAGAGACGCTGCGTCTCTGTGCATGGCTCTTGCAGGCAATCGTGCAGTTTAAATATTGATTTTAATACTAGTGTGCGGGAGCAGGGGGACTCCTGAGCTGAACCGCATTGATTTCAGCCTCGGGGCCCCCTGCTTCCCGAGATACAGGCCCTGGTATGGGGTGCCGGTATCCCCGCCATTTTTAAATCCTCCGTCACGTGATCGTGGAATTTAAATACTGCAGGAGATACCGGCACCCTATAACGGGGCCTGTATCTCAGGAATTAGGGGTCCCTGAGGCTGAAATCAATCTGGTTCAGGTCAGGAGACCCCCTGCTCCTTCACACTAGTATTAAAACACAAAAAATAATAAAAACTTCATTACCATAGTGGCTAGCTGCTAAAGTAATGAAGCTGCTTTAATGTGATTTTTACTAGTAGTGTATGGGAGCAGGGGGTCTCCTGAGCTGGCAAATAGGAAAAAACTCTGGCGCATAAACCCAATTATCTCTAACGAATGCAGAGCCTACTGCGTCGAGGTGCCTAAGGATGAAGCATTCAAAACAAGTATAGTATGAAATACACATTTATTGAAAAATACACCATCAACAATAAAAACATCTAGAATAGTACTTGAAATACCTTTATCATTACATGAGCTGAATTATATATAGCAATATTATGATCTAATATACATCCTACTTAATATATGTCCATATATCCTTAATCCATAGTGACAAGAGGTTAATGTTGTGTAGATAAGTAGGTTGGGTCTTGAGACTCCAACAGGGTGTTCCTGAATAACTTCAATAGTTTGTCGAATTAAGCACTTTATTATAATCTTTCCCCTCACCCCCTGAACAGGGTGAGGGGCATTGGTCCACCTCTATAGTCCTGTCCGCTCTACTCAGAGGGGCTCTGAGGTATCTCCTACAAATATCACTCTCACGTTGAACATGGCCTCTCAGGTCAGGCATGCGCTCTGCTCGGTCTTACTACACTTCAGACCAGCACTCTCCTCCGCTCCAGGACATCACTCCACATACTCCCTCCAGGCTCTCCACAGACTGCCAGTCCTGACACTCTGCTCTCCAGACTCTGCTCCAGCTCAGACTGACATCCTCACAGAACTGAGCATTCTGAACTGCCACCTCTTTCACTCAGCTCTGACTCAACTCACACACGAACTGACAAAACCAACTGACTCAGACACACACAAGACAGCCCACTAAATAGAGTCAGCCCTGCCCCTCATGTTGTCAGCAGGACCTCCTCTATCACTCCAGGCAGGGCTTGAAGGGGGGAAAACCCATGGTTACTACTGGCGCCTGCCCTTACCAGGGCTTACTCCAGTAGGAGAAGGATAAGTAGCTCGCTCTTACTTACAGGGGCTACAATTGGTTTTTCAATTCTTGTTTATTTTTGGTGCTTGTTTCTTTTAGGTTTCCCATTGACTGCCATAGTGGCAAATCATGCCCATATTATATGTAATCAATGGGGAGTGGGGATGGAGGGTGGGGGAAGTTGCCTTCGGGTGGGTGGTTAGGCATCCCGGGTGGGTAGCTGAGATGAGGAGTTAAGTAAGTATAGATATAGGATAAAGTATCTGTTGTGTAAATTTAGCATAGCTTGAACTTGATGGACCCATGTCTTTTTTCAACCTCATCTACTATGTAACTATGTAACCCGTTAATTACTATAGCGGTTGCTAACCGCTAAGGTGATTAAGGGGTTAGTGGCCATTTTATTTTATATTTTATTGTAATGTTGCTACTAACGGAGGACAAGGATGGTGATGAGGACGAGAGCGGCCTTCATTCTGGCAGTGGTTAGTAGAACTTTTATTTACTTTATGCTGGCTGGTTTTATTTTTACTGGGCACATGCACTATTATCCATGTCTGGATAATAGTAATTTTGCCCATTACTGTACTGTATGTGGAGTTGGAGGGGGAGGGGGGAGGGGTTGTATTTATGTATTGCACTGTAATTTTTTTTTATTGGTAAAAGCGCATCTTTGGTTAATGGCACTTTTACCCATTCCTATTGTTGGTACAGGGGATGGGTGAAGGTGGTAGTTGCAAGGGGTTAACCCCTTAATTACCCCAGCAGTTGTAACCACTAAGGTAATGAAGGAGTTAACTTCTACTGCCACCCTCCTGCAAGGCCTAAACAACCACCCTGTGGCAAATACAAGCTTCACCTACCCCCTGTACCAACAACAAAGCAGTGCCTGCTTTTTGACCCTTTCATGACCTTAGCGGTTAGCCGCGGACACCCCCGTAGACCCACGGGGACCCCTCCAGACCCACATGCCCCCCCCAGACCTGGGGGGACCCCACACTGGACCATGGGTCCCTGCCGACCTCTGGTATCAATTCTATGCAGTAAAAAATAAACTAAAATGCTTTGATGGATCTTGCATATATTTAGCACCAGCCTTTTGCTGGCGCAAAATATTGCAAGATTTTAAAGTTCGATAAGTTTATAACGGCCAGCAATTACTGGCAAAAAAAAAGGCGATTTTGGGCTTTTTTTGGCTTGTCGGATGACTTTTTTTGCTCAGTGTTAAAAGTAATAATACTGCCTGTTATCACTGTTTAGTGAATAGCAAAGCAGGCAATATCGTGCTATAAGTGCATTTGTAGTACTATAAACCACTTATCACTGTTTAGTGAATGAGGCCCTATGTATTTGATGAATGACACACAAGATGGTTATTAATATTTTTTGGAGACTGATCTGATTGTTCAAAACTTTTGTTTGCTCCAGTTTGATCTTGTTGTCCTCCTCCCTCCCGAGCCTGCTCTCCCGCCCACGAGCCGCTCTCCCCCCCTCCTCTCCCACCCGCGAGCTGTTCTCCCCCCTCCTCTCCCGCCCGCGAGCCGCCTCCTCTCCCGCCCAGGAGCCACCTCTCCCGCCCGGGAGCCGCGAGCCCCCTCCTCTCCCGCCCGGGAGCCGCGAGCCTGCTCTCAGGACTGCACGAGTGTGCTACTCCTGCCTGCTCTGCCGCCGTGAGGTGCAAGGGGGGAGAGGTGAGTTGCAAGGGTGGGAGGTGATGTGAGGTGCAGGGGGGGGGAGGTGCAGGGGGGGGAGGTGAAGTGCGGGTGGGAGGTGAGGTGCAGGGGAGTGAGTTAGGTGAGGTGCAGGGGGAGGTGAGGTGCAGGAGGTGAGGTGCAGGGGGGGAGGGTGAGGTGCAGGGGAGTGAGTGAGGTGAGGTGCAGGGGGGAGGGGGAGGTGAGGTGCAGGGGGGGAGGTGAGGTGTAGGGGGGGAGGTGAGGTGCAGGGGAGTGAGGTGAGGTGCAGGGGGGAGGTGTGAGGTGAGGTGAGGTGCAGGGAGGTGAGATGCAGGGGGTGATGTGAGATGCAGGGGGGTGATGTGAGATGCAGGGGGGAGAGTGAGGTGAGGTGCAGGGGGGTGGAATGTGTGTGGTCTGCAGGGGGTATTGTGTGTTATGTGAAGGGGGAGTATTGTGTATGGGTGAGGGGGAGAGATGGGGTGTGAGATAGAGGGTGAGTCTCGCAAAGGTTGATGATGAGGGGTGCAGGGGGAGATATATGAAGATGAGTGCTGGGGGAGACATGAGGATGATGAGGGGTGCTGGGAGAGATTGAGGGGTGCTGGAGGAGATATGAGGATGAGGGGTGCTGGAGGAGATATGAGGATGATGATGATGATGAAAGGTGCTGGGGGAGATATGATGATGATGATAATTTTAAACGTGCGGCCCGAATCTGTTTTCCTTGGAGCAGTTCGGCCCTTCTCGCTTTACAAGTTGTGCAGGCCTGCATTACAATATTGGAGTGATGACCATTTTTTAAAGCATGGAGTAACAGGTGTAGATAAGTAACATATCTGTGATGACTGGATGCTGAAGAGGCTTTATAAATTGAGTCCTGTATCACAATCTTCCAGAATCACCGTCTTTTCATAGTGCAGTCCTGTGAGTCAAAGCTTTATTATGTCCAGCTCACAGTTTTTATCAGTCCCATACATTAAAAAAAAAAGATTAGATGGGTATAAAAAAAAAAGTGACAAAAAACATCCACCGTACAGTATACAGTAAATAACAAATACAACTTGTGGTGCATTAGCATGTCTCAGGTCTGAAACCCTGACTTTCACTATTATTGCTTAACAAACAGTGCTTCCACTGCAGCCAGGGATTCTGGGTAATGCCATGCAAATGAGCACAGTGTCGGTGCCAGCAATCTCTAGTTCCCTGGTATAACAACAACAGTACATACAATAGCATCAACATATCACAGTCCTGCTTGGGAAGAAAAGCACAGCCCATTTTTCCTCCACTGAGTTACTTCTGCATCAGCTGAAACTCATTTTGGAGGTGGTTATTCTGAACCCAAGGTTTTCTTTTTGCCACTCAAAGGTGCATATCTACTTAGATTTTTTAAAATGTTTTCTTGGGTCATGTATACCAGATTGATATATAATTTTAAATTAAAACACAAAGATGCTTAAATTTTTATTTTTTTTATTTATATATATATATATATATATATATATATATAAAATCAAAAAAGAAATAGATGATACCGTTCTGTGGCTAACGAAAAGCTTGCTTCATTCATTGTAACATCGCCGGAAGAAGAGATCAGTGTATCTCGAAAGCTCGCACAAATAAAAGCATTTCATTAGCCACAGAACGGTATCATCTATTTATTTTTTGATTATTGAAGCTCGACTAACACGGTACTGATACCTCTACATGTATGTATATATATTAGCATGGTAATATTACTTATAATAGCCATACTGTGAAAATAGTACATTTTGTTAACCTATAAAACAAAACACTCACTATGCCAAATAAACTTTTGGTTGATACATAGCAACATTATTGTGCGCTAGCAATATGAAAAGCCATTTTAGGATTTTTAGCAGGTTTTGACAGACAATTTTGATATTTTTTTAGTACATACCATTCACATCTGTGTGTCATGCCCATCCCTTAAGGTGCTCATTGAGGAAAAAAAGGTTAGTATATAGGCCCTAAATCCGTAACAGGAGATCCAGGCACTCGCGTAACGAAATCTTCGATTTCAAAAAGTCAAGGAAACCAGGTATAGAAACAATAGTGAAGGCTTTATTGGAACATATTTGAAAGTGGTAGTCCCAAAGAGATTATGTTCTCCCACGCATTTGACGCAAAAGTTGGGCTTTCTCTTCATAATATATAGGCACGCACAATATAATCTGTGACTTCCATGTGTCAATATTTTACCAAAAATGTAAAGCTTAGTACATAGGCCCCAATGTCTTTCTTTAGTTAAATTGTCATTTCAAACATAGCATGGGGATTTTATCTTGGGTGGGGGAGCTGTTTGAAGCATCTGGTCATAGGCCTAAATATCTGTACACACAAAAGGCCATAAAACCAAATAGTGCTAAACCATAAGCACCTTACAGCTCTTTTACTGGAAGCAGCTGCAAGGTATCTTATTGTTTAGCACAGCTTTAGACAGGGCCGGCTTGATGCAGTGCCATTGGTGCCACTGCACTGAGTACCACAGTTAGCGTGGGGCCTCTGTAAGTGTCTCTTACCTTGTCCGGTGGAATCTCCTACTGTAACGTCTCGTTGTCATGGCGCCGCAATGTCGTATAGTGCCACAGTGCAGTGATGCCACATGGTGCCGTGTTGCTATGACAATGGGATGCCACGTATTGTCGCATTGCCATGACAACGTGACACCACGTCATGACGCCGCGCCGTTGGAAGAGGAGATGCCATGTCGGACAAGGTAAGAGGCCCCTGCACCGATCCCGGCAAAACTCCCAGCCAGCTCTGCTTGGTAAGTATAGCCCAAAAATCTTTCAAAAACGATAAAATGAGTATAGATATAGCCAACGTTATTTCTCCCGCTGGCGGTTTGCAGCGCGACATAACTCCGCTGTATATGCCAGCTGGAGAAGCGGTCATTGTTTTAAATCAGCTGCACGCAAGGAAAGGGTGGGGATAATATGCTGTTTCACCCATGGTAGCAGCAATAAAAACACTTACTGTACATACACTGGTACTAGATGTAGCAATGAAACACTGTTTGCTTTGATGCTCTGCAACTTTTTCAGCTATTGGCAGCATCATGTGTACAAAACGTTTTAATCAAGTGTCTTTCACTGGGCTGAGAATTGTATACATCCAATTGTGATATGAGGCTCATATACCTTGGGGTATATTTACTAAAGTCTCCCGTCTGCAAAAGTAGGGCGAAGCCGGTGCGTAAATCAGAGCAATCTTAATCAAAGAAAATGAATCTCATGGAAAGTAATGGGAGTTTTCATGGTATAAATCTGGTGCAATTCTTTTGCTCAGACCCAGTTTTGCAGCCTAAAGTAAATAACCCCCCTTGTCTCTAAATTCTTCTGCGGATGCCAAATCACAAGCTGCAGCAAATAAAGCAGACCTGGAAAAATACTTGGATACACTGGCGTTCTGAGACACAAGATGAAAACATTTCTCTTTGGATCGATTTAGCTTTTGTCTGGCCTTGATACAAGGATCCTATTGTATAATCACTATTTACATAATCTGGTGTTAAATAAACCTACATAAATCTACAAACAAACCTAAGTCACATTTACTGTACATGCAAGTATTTATTCACATAGACACACACACACACACACACACACACACACACACACACACACACACACACACACACACACACACACACACACACACACACACACACACACACACACACACACACACACACACACTTTAACACATGCACTGATACACAGACACATTTATATGTACACACATTAACATGCAAGCACATATGTATGTACATGCATACATGAACACACATTCCCATGTATACACAAAGTATCTGCACATATACATGTACATACTTTTCTGCGTACACATACACACATCTGGACAATCATTTGTGACTTGAACACATTCGCAAGTGCACACACATTCAGACATAAAGATGCATACTCAAAAAAACATTGTGCCTGATGAAATCATGGTATCTCTGTCCCGTCTTCTACCTCTTCGTCTTCGTCACTGGATGACCGATCCGTAAAGTCAGTTTCACTACCCTCTGGCTCATTAGTAGGAACTATTGATTTCTTCCTTCGTGGTTTCCTTCTAATCAAGCACATATGGATTCCGCCCCACACGAGCATAGCCAGCATCCCCAGAGCTACGAGTCCCAGGATCAGAGGGATAAATAATGAATCAAACAAACTTTCTTCCCCATATTCCGACACACCAGTAGTCAAGCCTAAATCATACTTCACAGTGCTGTTAGGTGTTTGGAGTGGTGGAGAGATGGAGATGGTGAATGGACATTCCGTCCCAGTGCTGTCACACGGATTATGTCCAGCAGTGCAAGTGCATGAGACATTGCTGTAGGGGTTCAGACATAGTTGGAGGCAGCTCACCTGCTCATGTTCCCTACATCTTCGTGACTCGGAGCCTCTTCCTTTACCATCCACTTCAACACACGTGCATTGGGAATTCATGCATGTATGGGAGCCATTCACAACACCACATGTAAGGGTTATGTTTCCTCCAAACCCACCACAAAGTATAGTAACTTCTGACTCTTCTGGAAAGAACATATATGTATAATGGTCTGTGAAAAGATGAAGTATTGTCTCATATCCTGCCCCTTGTAGATTAGAAAACTTCCAGGGAGCATGAGATCGACAAATTGAAGCAAACCTCTTACTACACCTGTGATCCTTCCAACCCCAGGTGCGATTTCCCGGTCCAGGACTCAGGGGACCACTTCCGCTCTGTATCCCAACACAGCGCTTGCTGGTACATGATTTTTTAGGTGGTTCTGCCCAGTAACTCACTGTTGAATTGTCTCCCCCTGTCACCCAGTTGAAGCCATACAGTTTACTCTGTTTAACTGCACATGATTTGGGTTGTTTGGAAAGGCCAATCCAGAAGACGCCAAGAGCCAGTTTGTCTTGAAACTGGCTCAGAAACTGCATGATCTCCCTTTCTTCTTGCTCATCCTTCATGGTAGCAAGAAATCCTTTAGATCCACAGGCAGTGAGCGCAGCAGAAAAGTTCAGTGACTGGGAGTAGAGCATGTAACAATTACCCGATTCAAAGCAGAGTATGTCCTCCCCCAGAAACATGGGTGCCATGCACAGAGCCACAGCTAGCAGTACCCAGGGGGGCTGCATATCTCTCATTTTACAGCCACGTACTGTACTTAGAAAAGTCTCTCTGCTTTGCTAGATATGCAGTTTCCTGAAAGGCTTGGAAGGATATGCCTCCTTGCTCTGGAAACAAAACTCTGAGAAACAGGAAACCATAAGGTAGTGCAAGCCAACTGCAGTTAAAGATCTGGACAGTGTACAATGTGCTTGTTCATATGTGTGCACAGCGTGCATTTGTAAACGTCTGTTCATACATATGCTGTGATATTAGAGGGTACACATAATACCATTAGCCAATTTAGCAACTGCTGAGAGCTTCAGCAAGTTCAAAGGTTATCTAGTTATTATTAAGCATTGAAAAAACATTTATTCCATAAACACCTTTTTTTGCCAAAGGGGCTGTCACGGGAGACCAGTACTTTTAACACCTTTACCTTCAGGGATTAACTCAGTAGGCAGAACAAGGCAGTGGAATAAAATGAGGTTTATTCTGGTGACACCAGCAGACACACAATGAAACACAAAATACAGTAGAATACACACTTAACTGGAGGTCTGGGGGGAGTCTCTAGCCTAAACTAGGTGCAGGGCGCCTGCTTCGGAAGGCTTACCCTGTCCGCTCCACGTCCAGAACCTTCACTGTACCTTCCTCCAGGATGATACCTGGCTATACCCGCTAACTGTGAGCAAGGCAAAAGCTGGAACTTGGCTGCATATTCAGAACTTGGTCTCAGTTAGGCAGGCTCCTCCGGCAACTCCATGCCGAGTGCTTTGCTATTCAGAGCACAGCACTTTTGTAAAGCCCGCCAGTGCCTCACCGACACAAGCCCAAGATTGTCTGGTTCTCTGATCGGCCAGTACCCTTACATAGACCTCGCTGTTCTATGTTCAACATGGTCTCCATGGTCTTATTGGGCTGGTGACCAATCAGAGAACGGATCTTAGCTGTATCAGCCAATCAGAGCTGAGGGATCGCCTGGCTGTACGTGTCAGAGGAGGAGGTACAGTATGTCAGAACGCCGGCCAGCGGGAAATTCCAACTGGCCAATGGGAATAATGCCTACTATCAAAGGATTCCCAATGCCAGCCCCATACCGGCCGCTGGGTAGGCTCCACCGAGTCTGGGCGAACAAAGTGTCACTCCCACGGGGAGTACTTGTTCCCAGTCCTGGTATTCTTCCCTTCCCCGCTCACCAAACGTTCTAACACCTCTCGACTTCCCTTCTCCTCTTTGATCCCCAATCTCTATGCAGACATCCTGGCTACCTTGCGGATTACCAAGACTGTCTATATAGAGATGAATACACTTTTTTTTGTTTCAAATATTTTTATTGGGATAGCGGGTTACAAACCACATCCATGACCATTGAACAGAGCGATACACAATATAATGCTTTCAGATACATACATGGGGGGTTGTAAAAAACAGTGGGTTGCTTTTCTGTACACCATATTGTATCATAGCACTTGTCATATATTCAGAAGTAAGTACTGTAAGTCAGTTCCGGTCATGTGGTTTGGGGGCTTATCTAAAAGCGCTGTCTAGTTGATGTCCTTATAGGAAGGACAAAACGAGAAGGAGAGATAGAAGGGAACTGGAGAAGGAAGAAGGGGGGAGGGGCAGAGGAGGGGAAGGAGCGAGTGGATCGGCTGGTGGAGGGAGGGGTACTGACCCCCCCCCGACTCCCTACACCCGCCAAGGCCAACCCATCTGTCGGTAAGTATAATCCTCTCAATATTTTGAGATTCCACTTTTACTCATTAGCGAATTGTACCCAGGCATTCCCTTTGGTAGACTTTGGGTCTGGTTGGGTTCTTAATGGTTAAGGTGTGTTATTTTTATCTTGCTTCTACTTTGGTCTTTGGTTGTCAGACCGGCTTGGTTTAATTCACTGCTGTATCCATGGTTCCCAGGTTCTATCAAATTCATCTGTTGATTGCTTTAGAAAAGCTGTCATTTTTTCCATTAGCATCACCTCGTTTATCCTTCTCTCAACAGCCAGTCTGGATGGGGCGGGCAATCTTTTTCCAAGAGGCCGCAACGGCGCATCTGGCCGCCGTCAGTATAAATGATATTGGACATCTCATAGGGCAATCTACATTCTCCACTGGCTTTGCCAGTAAAAAAGTCAGAGGGTCCAGCGGAATGGACAATTCTGTTGTATCTATAATTGTTTGGACTAGAGTCCACCAAATATGCAGCATATCACCTTTTTGGCTACAGCCCCTACAGTGAATACACATTTTAATATGAAACATTTTTACTCTAACCTGGGCTCGGGACTAGAAGTATTACAATAAGCATTGCGGCCTGAAAATACCATATTCTAAGGGGAAGATATAAGGGGGACAATATGCAGACGCGTTCCTTGTCACTGGAGACCAGGTTTATCAACACTACTGTGATCATATGATTGAGCAAAACATGTCTGCAGGTCGAATGGGGGGACAACTGGTAACTTTGCCCCCCGAACTTGTACATATGTTTTAATCATATTTCCACCTTTAAACTTCCACTCTCAAATCCCAGGTTTATTACATACAGTAACAGGAAAAGTTATAACCAACAGGGCAGGTTTATAACACACACAGGCTTATGGTGCTTCTAAGCTACCGGGAACCCCTGGTTTTCAGGGTTAACCAGTCAGGCTTCACCTTTATTATGAAGTCTGGCTACCACTATCATCACAGGGGCTCATCTAGTAGAAAAGCAGTTGACATTGAATTGGAATTTGTCCACAAATCAAACTATTTCACCTATTTGGGTCGTGGCAACTTGACAGTTATGCAATATCAGAAGTGGTTTTCCATTACTGGTGAGAAATGATAACATTTATCAATATGCCTTATGTAACCCTCCCTGCCTGGCTTCTAGGGAGATTACATCAGTGCAGAGTAAATGGCTACTCAGCATAGTTCACAAGGGTGAAAAATGATGGGCGCCAGAAACTTTCATATTACAACTCAGTCTTTATTCACATCCCCAGACACTGGGACACATCAAACACTAGACAACGTTGTATGGTATTTTATACACTCATGATTCCTCATGAACACAGTGCTTCCTTAGGTGCTCACTCTTAACACTCATAGGGAGGTGTATTTACTTGGTTGCATTAATGAATTGGATCGTGCTTCCCTTTGGAGTAATATTCTTTGTACCCCATCTACGGTTAGCACTTTCTGTAATCCCAACCAGTTCTGAGCAGGTACCATTTATACTCCATTCCAGACTGGAAACTCAGATTCGCCTGTAGAGCTGATCTGGTGACACAAAAGGGGCCCTCTGCATATCGCCCACTGTGGCTTGTCTGTTTCTCGCTGTATGGTACCTGCGTGTTTCCATTGGTCATATAATTGGTATCCTCACTACAAGGGCATTATCCCTTTCTGTAACATAATCAATACGGCTGATCTCTTCTATTACTTATTGAGTATTGTCCCTATCTACACCCCCCAAGGCTCATCTTCTCTTGTCCTCCATGAACCTGTCTTCCAGAACCTTCCTCCTATTCTGTATACTCCCCTGTGGCGTCAGAATCTCTGTGGCAACACAGGGTGGGGCCCAGCATATGCAATTCTGAAATTAACTCCGTACAGCAACCAAAAACAAGCACTTATGTGAAGGCCAATTTATGATAAAGATTTAATGATGTAGAAAGAATTTAGATAGCTGGAAACATGTCATCCTAATCCTAGTCAAATAACATCTAACCTAACATCACTCCACATAGTTAGTGGAACAGCAGAAGTGAGGAGTTATTGAAAGATACCACCAGGATAGCCCCCGATTGACTATCGCACATTACAGAGTAAGGCCCACAGAGTCCAATCTCCGCGTTGCCTGAAGTAGCGTGGTGCAGCCATTGATTTTGGTATGCTGCTTTCATGGGCATGGCAGTGATTGGCAGCCTCTATATGCCAAGCCTAGAAAAGTCATGCCTCACAGTTTATTGTGACTCCTTATGACTGAAACTTATTACTTTCCCCTTACCCCAATAAACTATTAGAAAGCAGGTGAGAGACATGGCCAGTGGTTGGACTTTTCACTCAAGCCCACTGCTTCACCTAGGAGGCCAACCACTGGGCATGTTCTGGCCACATCCTTAGCCTGCAATATCAGGTTTAGTATTTGTGGTACAGATAGATAAAGTGACATTGCTCAATATTACACAGAATTGGTTCATGTACCTTGTTAGAGACGTGTTCAGAGGTACGCAATGAAGACCGTTTAAAGTGAAACTAAAATTAGGCTTTATTGCGCCTGTCCCTTTAACACAGCAAATATTTAAATGAAGCAAAAGAAAACCTACTCTACTTTGGAGAATATCTACACATGTAGTCCAGCCCTCTCTAACTGGGTGGTTAGCTAAGCTAATTACCAGCCCCAAATATATATACATTTATACATATATACATATATACAACGGTCCCATAAGAAAGTCTTGTCTGTTTCTTGTAGCTGTAGGGGAAGGCTTCTTGGCTCTCCTGGGTCAGCACCCTTGTGTGCTAAGGCAATGTCTGTCCAGGTATAGAGGTCTGCTCCCCTATATCTTGCTGTCAGCCTGCAGTCTCTATGCAGCTCAAGACATCTGTCCTTCCTTGGTTCAGACTCCAATTGTGAGACTCAGGAATCCCTCTTCCTGTCTCAGAACAGGCTATTTCTGAGAGAGCTCTAATTAGCCAGGTGCATTTGGTTAATTGCTGGTATGCAATTAACCAGCACACTGCTGGATTAGAGGCAAGTTTCTTAACAGAGGTAAGTCCCTGTTACAGACCACCGCCTCAAAAGCCAGTGTCTTAACTAACCACAAGGTTATTTCTTCTTGCTAATGAGGACATCTTCTCTACAGTAAATTAGCATCATTTGGTGCATTCCTCAATGAAGCAAAGCAGTCTCACACGTTGCTCCTCCCACACGAAAAGGAATAGTGGACAGCTCTTTCTATCTCTTTATTAACTCATCCACCAATTGATTGTTCTCCCTCACTAGTAATTACTGTATGAGCTGTCACCTTTACAGAAGATAAAAGGCTGCTTCCCCTTGGCTATTTATAGCACTGCAATCTTTACTTTTAACCTGTGACATTTCACGTAATTGCTGCTGACCATAGTGGGAGTCGGAGACGAACAGCTCCCGGCTTATTCTGAAAAACTAGGTGAAGGTTTCGGGATGTACTTATATACATTTTAGGTCTTTAAGTCATTTTCCACTTACAGTCCATGGATATGTGTGTGTAATCTCAAAACATGTCTTCTAACATTAAACTGACATGAAGGAAGTCATTAGGAATCGCTATTTCTTAGCCCTGATCTATTGAGGTTGTTTGGTCTGGTTCCCCTCTGTTTATATGATTGACATAAGAGTCAAAATAAGGGGAAATACCTTAATACAGAGATAAATGTTCAAATCAGTGTGTAAGCATCAATTTAAAGGGCAGATCTGCCTAGGACTACAGTGAACGAAGGACAGTAGCTTAGGTTATGTGTTGACAAGTATAACATTTCCATGGTAACCAGATGCGTCAGAGAATTTTCCCAATCTTCTACTAATGTCCTTCTGTCATCAAAATTGTTAGCTAATAATTGTTAACTGTTTCTTTGTTTGCAAAGAAATTATGTTGCCATCATTTGGTAAAACAGATGTAAGTAGCTGATATTCTTGAATCTAGTGTTTCTGACAAGAAATGATACATCTTTATTATACACAAGAAAGAAATAAGTAAGACAGTTTTATTGAAGGGTCATTGGATCTTTCTAAGGAAGCCAATTGCACAGATAAGTTATTTTAAAAATGTTTTGACCTGCTAAGTTGAACATACCCTTTAATTCCAAACATCTTGATAAACAGACCCCAGTACTTTTTTTTTATTAGGAGTGCTATGTATACAGTGTTTATGTAGCTATTATTGCAAAGGGACATTGTGGTGTCTATTTCTCAAAGTCTCGTGGCTGTAAAACACACAAAACTTGTGCAAAAAATACCAGATTTATCAAACCAGAAAATTCTATTAGTTTTAATGGAAATGTTTTTCCTTGATTAATTGGGTGCAGTTTTTTCTGTTTCCCGTTTTGCAGCTGAGAGATTTTGAGAAATAACCCTCTCTCTGAGATATAAATAATAATAATATTAATAGCATGTTCTTGTATAGCGCTGCTAGTTTTACGTAGCGCTTTACAGAGACATTTTGCAAGCACAGGTCCTTGCCCCGTGGAGCTTACAATCTGTTTTTTTAATGCCTGAAGCACAGGGAGATAAAGTGACTTGCCCAAGGTCACAAGGGAATTAGAACCAGGTTCCCTGCTTCAAACTCTGTGTCTTTATTTACTGAGCCACTCCTCCTCCCATCTCCTAGCTATGTATAAAGATAATAAAATGGGCAACAAGACACCCAGCACCAACAAATAATTTTGTGTTGCCTGCGTCTGTGCGGCATGACAAAACAGACAGGCAAAAAGATATACTGACATTTAATTTACGAAGAACCCTCAGATTGGTCCAAGAAATTGTATCATCACAATCTAGAACAAATCTAAATTTGTCTAGGAAAAATATGGACCACAAAGAAATCTGATTGCCATTACTGGAGTCAGGAAGGAATGTTTCTCCTTATGAGACAGCATTGGATAATTGATCATCTCGATCAATATACTGTAAATACATAAATAGGATATGGATCTAAAGTAACATGGAAAAGAATCCCCCTGAGGAAGCTCGTTTAGCGAAACGCATAGGACCTGGTCAGCATTAGAGAGTCACTCAGGAATACTCTACAGCTAGAAGCCTCATATTCCTCGGTGGTGACGTCACCCGGGGAATAAACTTGCGATGGCGGGAACTCCGCTGGAGAGGGAATGCTGCCATTCTCTGCCTCTGACCCTGGGTGATCTAAATGCCTGACACTGCTTATGTTTGTGAGTGTGATGCTTATATTTGATACTTTTATTGATATAAAGCCATCAGCACTATTATTGCTATTCTCTGTGGATATCCCCTCCCCCCCCCCCCCCTCCCTACCTTTCGATCTGATGGATGATTGACGAGGTTGCCTTGAAGATCTTATGAGCTGGTCACTCCTAATAACCGCACCGCCTGATTTACTCACAATAAATGTGAGTGGGATACTTTTAAACATACAAGTTTCACCAATTGTTATTCTTTATTGCACTATATTTTGCTCTTTTCTTTTTCACATAATCCTGGACTTATTTGCGCTCTGGATCCTGGTTTACATAAATGTAACATCGGTTGAATGCGTTTCGGTAACAGTACCATCCATAAATCTTTTCTATTTTTAGGGCACAAAACAGGCTGCACAATCAGTGCCTTAATATTATACATGGGGGAATTAAAGACACACAAGCAAGCAAATTGTACTTTCTGTCATCATTGTGTTCCATAAGGAAGTGTACCAGAATATGTTGGGACATTCCCTGTTCTTTCCATTTTCACTCATTTTCGCTCATGCTATATAACCCAAAGTGGCAGGAGGATTACATACAAAATTCAATGGGGAATTGTGGTCGAAAAACTACCCAATTGGTCGCTTCAGCTGATATATATTAAGCTTCTTAGAGTGAAAATGTAAAGTTGTGCATAGACTATATGTAAAATGCCTAAATCTTTTCTATGCCATTGATTACAAAGGAAAGGTGCGGTCAGAGTTTGCAGTGAAGTAAGTTTGCAGCGAGGACCATATAGAAAGACAAAAAATGTTAGTGGGCATATGTATAGGATAGGGATCTCAGAGTAAAACGAGGAATATCAAAACAGGCACATTTGTAAAGCAACAAAAGAGAAATCATTAAGTAATGTGTGTATTGTGTTGCATTTCTATTCAGTGTTTTGCTACCTAAAGAACAAAAAAAAAGAAATGCAACTCCAACTCCCATTGTTTGATATTTGTTCCACTCTTTCCTCATTTTGATTTACCTAAACATAAATATTTTCAGAAAAGATTACATTTTTCATACAAGACCATTTCATTGTATTTTCCACTTATACAATAGAACTTTTCTTTGCCCTGTTTCCTGCAATTTTTTTGCTTGTTTATCATTGACATTATTAATTGGCCCTTCTCCTGTGAGCTGCGATAGTGTTGATCCAGTGCTTTTCTGTCGGCTTCAGTGTTGTGTTCTAACTGCACCAATGTCTCTGGGGTTCTGTATGGGGCTGGCAGCGGAGGTTATGGTGCAGGAAATTATAGAAATATCCTTTTGGACTTGCTGCCAGCATCTCCCCTGGTTTGGATCATTTTCAATATCAAACAGTGCAGCAGCCAGTCCGGGAAACTGGAGGCGGTGTACTGATTGTGCTGATTAGGGGCATAAATCATGTGCCTGGGAAATAATCATAACACAAATAGTAATAACAACATCCATGAACATATATCTAAACACAGAAGATGGGGAGAGAGGGGAGGAAGAGAGAAAATACCTAATTCAGTCAACTGAATGAAATGAAAACTGGCTGCTTTGAAAACATTACAGTGCTCTGCAGAACATAGCACAGGTCTTTCCACCCCAGCCATCGTGACTCACACCATGAAAAGCGGGAAATGCGGAAAGTTACACTTTCCGTGCTACATATCACACATACATCTAGACTGAGAAACATCCTAGTATTGTGTTAAAGAATAATTAAAACTGTTTCATTAATCGCTGCCGAGAACAAGAAGTGAGAGGTCAAGATTTAAAGATGCAGTTTCATGTAGGGCAAGAATGAAGGTAGTGATAGGTTAAAGCTATGTGATGCTCTGTTAAAAGTATCAGGCAAGTACAGTTATTTTACAGGCAATGGGATATATGTATCAAGGCAAAAATAGAGCAATTCTGGGGCAAAACAATTGCACCCTATGTATCAAAGAAAACCATTCTATTGATTTCAATAGGATTTTTTTTTCTTTGATATATATTGATCAATGGTTTGATCCAAATTGCACTGATTTTACCATAATAATAACTTTGTTTGATACAGTATAGTACTTTTCTCCCAATAGGACTCAAAACACATCATAGAATATAGCGCATGTATGCAGAACATAGATTTGTTACAGACAGTCCCTGCCCAGATGCGCTTACAATCTAAGTTTGTGGTGCCTGAGGCACAGGGAGACCAAAGTCCCAAGGAGCCAACACTGGAATTTGAACCAGGTTCCCCTGCTCCCACTCCTCCAGCCTTTGCTATATATTTTTCCTGAATGTTTGTCCTGCCAGTTTCTGCAGACATTGTAATCTGAAGTTCAGGGTGGGTTTTTATGGCCATTATCTCTGTAATGTTTCTTAGTTGATTGAAAATGGACTTGTATTAAATGACCTGACCAGCAGAGTGTAATGCGATTGACAATCATTGTGTCCGTCAGATCTCTCAGATCTCCATTGTAATGGGAAACAAATGAAAAGACAAAGAAAACTTCAATTTTTCAAAAAAATACTTATAGCTGCCTAATTATTTTTAAAAGTCAATTATCACATTTGAACTCATAAACCTATCATTGTCACTAGTTAATTTTGATTCTGTGTGGGACGGTCCATTCAAAATCTGCATTTAGGTATAAGAGGAGGGGTTAAGTAAAGACCAAAGGCAGAGCAAGGGTTAAGAGGTTAATTAGTTAAGCTGCATCCTGTCCCCTTTCGTATTTAGATGCAATGTAAGGGTAGTGGAAAAAGGAAACCAAAAAGAGGAGTCCCAGTCTGAGATTTCCTGTAGATACTACACAAGCTTAGCTCCTGGGCAGGGTAATGCTGGGCGTCTCCGCTCTGTTTCTGAATCACCAAAAAAAAATATCACTTGTGAGCACATTCACATGTGTCAGACAGGTCTGCCACCCTGATTTTCACCATCATCTCTTAGCATACAGTGCTTCCACTGCTGCCAGGAATTCTGGGAAATGACATTCAAATGAGCACAGTGTCACCTTTTACTTTATGTCCATTTTAACATGGACCCCTATAAGCTTATACCTGCTGAATTACACAGCTTTTCCGCACAGCCTGAGTTAAAGAAGTGCATAGACAGTAAAATCAACCCACAGACAGACGTTTCAACCTTTTGGGTCTATTCAGTGTGAGACTTGTTCACCAACAAACACTCACATTGAGCAATGTGTCAACCACTGTACTACAGAGAACAAGTTTACTGCTGCTTTGTTTAACGAATAAACAATTACCTTATAACCAAAGATACCAAAAGGGTCCATCAACTAGTTGGATTGTTGGATTGTTCATCTATCTGACCATACTGTTTGTCAAGTATATTCTTGGCTTGTGCCTCCCGGTCCCCTGCCTCACTGCCTGTCGGTACGGGTGTTTACTATTGCTACCCTGCCTGCCCTGTGTGTTGTTCGCCGATGCGCTCTCTCCCCCGCTCCATGTGAGGAGAGTGTCGTGACGTCATCAGAAGGCGCACCACGCGTCTGAGCGGCGTGCTGTTGGAGCTGCATTGCTGTAGGACTGACGGAGGCTTCTGAGCCTCATAACGGGACTTTTACACGGGACTCTTCACCGGTCCCCAACATCTGGTTACCCTAACTGAAGGTCTCACGGAAGCTGCTGCCTTGGATGTGGTCTGCTGGTATCCAGTGCCTCGCGTCCGTTCCAGTGGAGAGCTGTGATCATTTCTTCCGTGTGGTAACCCCACTAACCCACTGCTTGATTTTCATTATATTGATGTACGCAGAACCTTTAATCTTTTAGTAAAATTATCTTTTAATTGTGCTTCACTATGTGCGTTGTGCGCCCTGTCTTTTTGTTTTTTTCTATAGCCCTAGGGGTGTTGAGCCACCCATCAAGAAAGGCTGCAGACGTCACAGTGTTATTTCGCACAAGGTCAATTTATTGTTTATTTAAACTTTCACACTGCACTGTTTCTATATACACTGCTTAATCATGTTTTAGCTGCGCACTTTCACCCTTTTGTCCACTTCTTTCGCTAAGCCTAATGTTTCTCTTTGAGACCAAAATGTTCTACCTTTGACTCGTCTGTCCAGAGAACATTGTTCCAGAAATCTTGTGGAACATCTACTGTATGTGCTCTTTGGCAAACTTCACACAGGCAGCAATGGGTTTTTTTTTTATAGAGCAGTGGTTTCCTCCTGGCTATCCTTCCAGGACCACCATTTTTGTCCTGTCTTTTTCTGATAGTTGAGTCATGAGCATTCACATTATCATGGAAAAAATGTCCCTAATTATCATTGAGGTTCACAATTTTTTTCTCGCCACTGTATGAAAAGTAGAAATACGTATGTCTCCTCATTTTTGGGGTTATTAGAACTCAGGCGGAAGGTAGGGGTGAGGTTCCTGCATGCAGGGACTGCATCATTCTATTCAGGCCCTCGATAGACAGCTATACTGACTGCACCATCTGACTTCACAGGACTTATAAAAAGGCACCTGTCTGGTTCTCCAGTGCTTCGCAAAAAGCTTGTATCCTGTAAGCAGGTTGTCTTGTTTTCTGCTGCTTGGAAGCTCTATTTCAAAGACCTGGTATCTATTTTAGCTAGTCCACTAGCTCTCTGCTGTAACCTCTGCTTGATCTACCACTCTGCTGTTTGCCGCCTGCCCTGACTTTGGATCGCCAGACCACAACTTCTATCTGCTCCTCCCTGATCTGTCCGCTGACCATCACACCACGGACCTGGACTCCTGGCTCCAGTTATCTGTGACAACCCCAGGTGAATCTGCAGTAGAGACTCTTCCCCCTGAAACTCTGATGTGCAGTAGCATAGTTCCTACCCTGGTTCCTGAAAAAAAAATAGCTTTCAAAAAGCTGGCATTTACCCTAAAATTGCCAGTGTGCTAGATATGGCATTTAAAAGTTTGAGATGGCTATAATTAACAATTTCAGGAACTGGCAACCTCTGAAGTTTCATTGTGATTTATGTGATATGTTGGAGGTGGAGAACCAATGTCAGACTTTTTCATATATTAAAATATTGCATAAAGAACTTTCAAAACCTTACAGTCTGTGAGGTTTTAAAAGCTATGCACACTATAGTGTTATCTATGAAGAATCCTAATTTTGCTTCACTATAAGGTATCACAGCGTAACACATATAGGAATTGCTTCAGGACTAATATAGCTACTAGAATTTTAAACTACATTATGATTTTAGGAACCTAAAGTAGATATACCAATGTAACATGTGTGCTTAGCCATTGTAACATTAGCCACAGCTGTACCTTTTTCGCTGCCTCAAACAATAGTTTGTGCAGGATGGGAGTAGCAAGTGCCCGGAGGGTGGAATTTCCTGTTAGGAAGAGATTTGAACATGAACCAAGAAGGACCGTGGATTAGTGATATGAGGAGCTGTTTACATAAGAACAATGAAGTTCAAAAGATAGACATAAAACACTAAAATAATCTAATGTGAAGAATTACTATTATGTTTATAAAGTGCTGGTAGTGTATACAGCTATGTTTGTAGTGCAATAGAGATACAGCATTACAACACAGGGAAAATACAGGGCTGTTTACAATTACATTTTTTAAAGCTTCAGATAAACGTAGTAAACATGTTAAATATCTTTCAAGGTCAATAGGGGATGTGTACCATATTTCTCTTCGACACAAAGCAAATAATCATGTGTTGAGTCAAATTTCGCCAATGTAATTTTATTAAACGTCTATTTATTTATTTATTTATAAAATATTTTACCAGGAAGTAATACATTGAGAGTTACCTCTCGTTTTCACTATGTCCTGGGCACAGAGTAAAACAAATACATGGTTACAAATACAGTTACATAAATGAACAGGGTATACATTATATACAAGACATTGCGTGCATAGTTAAAGAAAATATATATTATGGGCGTATGAAACAGTTACAGATCAGATTAAAGTGTGAGACAGTCTAAGAGATGTCCGTTGTTCCCTCTCCTCTTTGCGCTTTCTATATAGCCCGTAGCGGCAACAATCAGACTGCACCCGGACATCCAGGGGATAGATATTGGACGTAGATCATACAAGATATCGCAGACGGTGTTATACTGACATTAGCTAACCCTGTGATCTCATTGCAAAACCTGATGGAATCCCTGGGAGAGTTCGGCAGACTATCAGGATACAAAATAAACAGGGATAAATCAGAGGCCTTGAACCTGTCTCTTCCGGGCCCAGAAGTTCAAAGGTTACAACAACAATTTAAATTCAAATGGCAAACTGACTGTCTTAAATACCTAGGGGTCAATATGTCTAAACACTATGGATATCTATATCAGAGCAATTGCCCTACTCTATTTGGGAAAATTAAAAAGGATTTACTGGACTGGAGCAACCACCAGATATCTTGGTTTGGAAGAATGACATCAGTAAAAATGAATATCCTCTTGAGGCTACTGTATCACTTTCAAACCCTCCCAATCCATATCCCAAGAAAAGAACTGAGAACTATACAAAATCAGATTTTCAGATTTATATGGCAGGGAAAGAGACCCAGAATCCCTAGATCGGTTTTACTGGCCTCTAGATCAAGAAAGGGAATGGGAGTGCCAGGCATAAATAGGTACTTCCACGCAGCCCAGCTACGCCAAGGAGTGGTGTGGAACGTGGACCCGGCCAAGTATTGCTGGGTGGAAATTGAGTCCAAGTATTCAAAGGACTGCCCAATACCTGACACGCTCTGGCGGTCGGAAAAAAAGGATGCAGGACAGAGAGGACTAGAATTAGGACCAAAAAAATTCACTATGAATCTCTGGTCTAAGGTAAAGGGAAAATATAAATTCAGATCAACTGTTTCCCAGCTCTTACCTATTTTCGACAACTCTGACTTCCCACCGGGAATAAGATCAAACCACTTCGACCAGTTCAAAAATAATAAAATACCCCCCCCCTCCTCCCCAACTATCTATGTTTTACTTTTTTGTTTTAGTTGCTTGAAATAACTACAAATGGACACAAAGGGCTGACGGAGCCCAAACAGACTGTTTTATATATTGTTATGAATAGTTTGTAATAATTTTCGATGAAAAACTCAATAAAAAATATTTGTACGAAAAACATCTAAGAGATAATTGTGAAAGACCTGTTTGAGACATGTAGATGTGCGCTCAAGTGATATTTTTATTAAACATCTAAAACTAACATCATACTTGGTGGATGTTTTAGCCACAAGGATATAAATCTTGTATATATCCCATTACAATATTGCACTGACCATCCTAAATGCTCCTATAACTACGTCACAAATCTTTCATTGACAAAGATGACCCCAAACATATATCGACACAAAAAATGCTAAATTAATTGAAATCTTTTAGCATCAACAACATGTGTTACTCCTGACACATTGCCCCCACAATGTATGGAGCAATAGGAAGGTGACACTGGATGCACATTTTATTATAGGATATATTTTGCGTTCTTCCTGCAGTGACTTTCCCCCATGTTTTGTGTGCAAAAAAACGATAGTTCTGAGCTGGCATAAAAATGCCTGAGTAGGACAGTAATACACTTTTGTTCCATATATGAAACTGATCATATGGCTGTGTCACCCCAAAGTGTCACATAAAGTGTCTGTGCCGTTAATTCTGGAGTTATCATCTGTGGATGCTGTCTACATCGTGTAATATCCTTAAACCTGGGTGCACACTGAATACTATGGATTCATTTCTGATTTCATTTCCTCACACAGGTATGTTTGTTTGTTTGGGACCCTTCTATCAAATTAAGCCCATCTGCTATTGATCTTTATTTAACAACTAGCTGGTATGAGCTGAATAGGCAGACCCCTTCCTTTAATTGTTAGTCAGTATTTAAGACAGTCTATCTTGGGTGTGAGCCATATGGCTGTGTCACCCCAAAGTGTAACAAAGTGTCGGTGGAGTTAATACTAGAGTTCGAATTGGAGTTGAATACCACATGAAGACCTGGACTCTGCACTTCAAAAACAACTATAACCTTGTAACTGTGAGAACTTGATTTTCTAAATGCTCTGATAATTTGTCCCCTTCCTATCCTCCAATACCTGGTTTAGTCTCTCCTCCGGCATCTCACCATGCTCTCCCTATTACTTTTTCTATTTAATGTTTCCTCACATCTTTGTAAACATTTCTGTTCTCCAACTTCCCCACAACCCTCCTATCCACTTTTCTTCATCCCTCCTCCCCTCCACCTATGCATGTGTCCATACATTGCACCATTATTTATACACCTCTTACCCAACAACTTCTCTACCCCTCAATAAAAAGCACCCCCACAAATCCTCTATTCACACCATCTTTCTACTCCTTCCTAATGCTGGGGATATTGCTCCTAATCCTGAACCCTACCTAAACACACCTACTCTCATCCACACCTCCCTGCCATCTCCTCCCATGCAAATGGTGTTAACCTTCTGATTTAATCCTGTCCAACCTTAAAACTTTCCCCACCA